>NC_141930.1:29057592-29209107 GCF_057802395.1 Ceratotherium simum simum | reverse complement strand
TTTTTCTCCTCTGCCAGCTAAAGATTCATGTAAGATCCACCTATGCTTCAGAGGAAAATGTCCTGGGTACTTTATCACAGGAGTTGGGAACTCATACTATGAGGAGCAGATGGAATGTGATCATGGCTCTAGTCATAAGATCTGCTTTTCCTTCCCATCTCACAACTGTCAGGCATGCCATCACAGACCAATGGCAGAGTTAGGCTCAAAGAAAAAGGAAGGGTAAAAAGGAAAGAAATCTCGAGTGGCTCTAGCGGAAAGGAAAGGAGGTTCCTACTGCCATATTACTCCACACAGGACAGCTGTCCCAGGAAGGCCCACCACTCACAAGACAAAAGTAAAGTCCAGAATATAGAAATCAGACACTATCAGTCTATTGCCTTCCTTAAGTTTATCGCTGTTGATTTGCTAAGAAACAAGCATTTAAATAGCTTCAGTGTATATTTTAGAGCAGAAAATTCATTTTTTTTAAGTAGGCAATTTTTTTTTTTTTTTTTTTTTGCAGGGAAGGAGTCGCCCTGAGCTAACATCTGTTGCCAATCTTCCTTGTTTTTTTTCCCTCCCCAAAGCCCCAGTGCATGGTTGTATTATCCTAGTTGTAAGTCCTTCTAGTTCTATGTGAGCCACCACCATAGCACAGCAACTGACAGACAGGGGGTGTAGTTCTG
Source organism: Ceratotherium simum simum (assembly GCF_057802395.1). NCBI lineage: Eukaryota > Metazoa > Chordata > Mammalia > Perissodactyla > Rhinocerotidae > Ceratotherium > Ceratotherium simum. Next base: position 29,208,439 of record NC_141930.1, on the reverse strand, counting down.
CAACCAGGAAGCGAACCCAGGCCACCGAAGTGGTGAGAACACTGAAATTGAACCACTAGACCATCAGGGCTGGCTCAAAAATTCATTTTTAAAGCAGTTTATAATGTCTTCACCAAACAAATTAAATTATATGTGATAACTGTGATTCTGGTATTGAAGGAAATAAACTACTTGGTAATATTTCAAATGGACTCAAGAGAATGATTTTAAAAATTAAATTTAATGATATTTCAAGATTTTCTATCTTTCTATTCTTTTAACATTCCTTTCCAATTACCTAATTCTAATTCAAATAATTCAATTTACTTTAAGCCCTAGAAAACAATCACTGAGGTTGTCTGAAGTTACCAAAAGGATCAACTGTCCCATCAGATAAACTTTCTGAGAAATAAAGAATACTTCTTTGAGGGATTCTACACTGAATATTTCTGAGGTTCTCTCTTACTTTCCAGATTATTAAAAAAAAAAAGAATTAAGAAATCATTGAACTACTTATATAATACTAAATCACCCAATTGAAAGCAGAAAAATTCAATTAATCGATTCTTGACAAACTATAGTTTACCACAGTGCCACTAAACCGTATGTCCAAATGTTATTTAACTGTGGCACTCTTAGAGCACAGACGTGATCACAGCACTCCTTGCTCAGAAAGCATCCGTGGATTATCACTCCAGTCCAACATTTTTAAGGCCTTTTAGATCGAGTGCCTATCAAGTGATACTAGTCAGATTCCTTCATGTATCAGGTGGACTAATGGTGGCTCCCTGAATACACCTTCCCATCTTTGTGCTTCTGTTCATGTGACTGCCTCCCAAGGGAGCACTTCCTGTCCCGTGTTTCCCTGTCTAGCAGAAGTAGAAATCTTAGGGCACTTTGACTTCTCCTCCCACAGACTCTATATTCACCTGGTCACCAAGTTCTGTGCATAGTACCTCGAAAAACTCGCTTACATCTTTCTTTCTTCCCAATGTTAGTTTCAAAGTGCAGCCCCATCATCTCCTGCCTATAGTACACCAACTCTAAGGGGATCTGACGAGCAATAGAAGCTCAGAGAGAGCAATTACAAAGGCAATTATCGTCACTGTCCATCCAACCACTATCCTGGGAGGGAAAGCCTCAAAATGCAGATTTTGAGTAGTCTGGGCCCCATTAATAGGAACATCCCTATTCTGTGATGAATGTGGCTCTCTTATTTGATACCATTAGATGTGAATTTATTTACCTCCCATGTTCTGACCCCATGCTCACTAAGCACTCTCCTGATTTTTTGGCTTCCCATGCAGCTTAGCCCACAGGAAGAGGATTTGAAGGTCACTTGGAGCTCAAGCAGTATCATCTCCATAGCAATTTTTTATTATGTAAATGAATTAACTGCCTACTGCTTTAGACATCAGTATCATGAATTCAGATAAGGATAATCTTCTAAGAGATAGATCCCTTCTAAATTTGTCATCAAAAATCCATTTTTAAGCCTATATACCTATACTCTATGGTAAACTAACAATGCCATCTTTTGGGTATTCCTCAGGAAAGCACATAGAACTAAATTAGCTATAAAACAAAGTCCAAACTCCTGAACATAGCATTCAAGATCCTTCAAAAGTTAGCTTCAGTCTACCTTTCCAGGTTCATCATGCAGCATACCTCTCACCCACAAATGATGCGTCTTCTAGTCCTGAATACACCCTGCATTTTATTTACTGACACTGATGTGTGCGTGTGTTTTAACATAAATGGTATCCTACTATGACTGCAGTTGTAGTTTCTCCGTTCAACAATGTATCTTGGAGATCTACCCTTGACAGGCACATGTCGTGATCACACTCTTTTTCATGGCTACAAAGTATTCTATAATAAATTCCTATCACAGTTCATTTAGCCATTTCCCTATTCAAAGACAACTGGATTGTTTCCAACTGTTCACAAATATTGCTGCAATGAATACCGCTTTATGACGCATTCTTGTGCACTCAACACGTGAGTGTACCACTAGAACAGATACTAAGAAGGGCAGCTGTTGTTCGATATGCCCACTTTAAATTACAGTAGATTCTACCAACTGTCCTCCTGACTAGCTGTACTACGTTACTTTCTCACATGCATTGGAGTTCCCTTCTCCACATTCTCATCATTTAATGTTATCAAACTTTTTAATTTTTGCCAATCTTTGAATAAAAATGATACCTCAATGTGGTCTTAATTGGCGTTTTCCTAATTACCAGTGGGCTTGTGTATGTTATAATTATTGGCCATTTATGTTTCCTAATCACATGCTTAGGCCATTTTTAAGTTAGATTTTTTTCTTCCTAATTTATTACTTTCTAAGATACATTCTAAATAACTTGTGCTGATCTGTCCCGTATTTTGACATGTGTTTTAGTTATGTCCTTTTCAGTAGCTTTTGTTTTTCTGTGTCATCTTTCAGAAGACCTTCCCTATCTGGAGATTGTCAAATACTTTCTTATGTCTTTTCCTGCTGATCCGGAATACTACTTTTATCATTTACTAAATGCACAAGTTTCTGGACTCTTGAATCTGTTTGATCTATTTGTGACAATCCTTTCCCTGTATGATTTTAATCATTATAAATAACGTTGGTGTTTTTGATATGATAGGGAAAATACTCCCTATTTTGTTTTTTCAAATTTGCCTTGGTTATTCTTATTTACTCTTCTGTATGAATTTTTAAAGTTGCATGAAAAATCAGTTGGAATTGCATTGAATTAATAAATGGACTGGAAACATGGGCTGTAGAGTGACATTTTTACTGTACTGATACTTTCCATCCACTTATTTAACTCTTTTTTGAATTCCATCTATAAAGTATACAGTTTCTCTATAGTGCTCTTACATGTTTTTTGTTAGATTTAGTTTTAATAGAATTTTTCCTTTCCATTTTTAAAATGATTATTGGTGGTATCTGAGCAGTTACTAATTTTGTGTTGATCTTGAACCCATTTCCCTTTGCTAACCAATCTTATTAGTACTGATAAGTTTGTTAGTTGATTCACTTGGTTCTTTCAGTTGTCTCGTCTAATCTTTCTACTTCCTTCTTTATGCTTATTGCTATAATTATATTATAGGTATACCTCCAGGATAATGTTAAATAGTACTGGTGAGAGCATCCTGGTCCTGTTTCCTACTTACTGGAATTGCTTTAATATTTCTCCACTTCTCCATTACGGATCATGTTTGTCGAAGATTTCTGGAACATTCCATTTATTAGTTAAAGGAGTACTTTTTAGTCCTCACTTGCTAAGATTTTTCATCATAAGTACTGAATTTTACAAAATTATTTTTTATGAGACTGACCTGAAAATCTCCTTTTTGTGTGTGCTCTCCTAAGTTTTTGTTTGTTTGTTTGTTTTTGGTGAGGAGGACTAGCCCTGAGCTAACATCTGATGCCAATCCTTGCCTTTTTCTTGAGGAAGATTGGTCCTGGGCTAACATCTGTGCCCATCCTCCTCTACTTTATATGGGACGCCACCACAGCATGGTTTAGCAAGCGGTGCGTCAGTGCGCGCCCCGGATCCGAACCTGCGAACCCCGGGCCACCACAGTGGAGTGCACGCACTTAACCGCTGTGCCACCAGGCGGGCCCTCTCCTTAGTTTTGATAGCAGTTATGCTAGCCTTGCAAAATAAACTGTATAGCTCCACACTTTCTTCTACGTTCTGAAACAGTTTGTTCTAAGATGGGCATTATTTGTTCCTTAAAAGTTTGGTATAACTTATAAAGCTCTTGGCCCTTTGTGAAAGGAGGAGGAGATAGACTTTGATGACTGTTCCAATTTATTTTATGATTCCTGGTCTGTTCGGTTTCTCTCTTCTACTTGAACTAATTTTGATCATTTCTGATTTCCTGCAAAACTGTCCATTTCGTTTAGGTTTTAAATACAGTAGTGGGAAATATTTACTCAATTTTTTCCTAACTATTCGTCAAAGCTTCGTTCAAAAGCTACCTCCTCTGTGAACAGTGCTTTTATTTCTATGTCCCATAGAAAAAAGATGAACATTCACTGAGCGTTTACATGCCAAAGACTGTATTGGATCCATAAGAATTATTTAGTCCTCACAAAATGCCTCCACAGATGAGGAAACCTAAGTGAGAAAAGCTCATATAAGTTACTCAAGGTCATGGTGGGGCCAGGATGCAAACCCACTATGTCCAACTCCAAGGTCTGTGCTTTTGCCCCATATCACACCTCCTACTACAGGTAAGTCCATGCTAACCTACATCTGTGATTTTCAAATGCTGGTTATAATCTAATTAGTGAGTTGTGAAATCACTTTCGTAAGTTATAACCAGCATTTTTCTTTTTAAATAAGAGAGGAGAATAGAAAATAGAGCAGATCACATGTAGAAAGTATATATACTTTTCATGAAACAGTATATACACGTGTGTGTATACTGGGTGGCAAAATGCATTTCTTACCAGGAATAATAGTCATAAATGTGATAGCCTAAAACTGTATCTTGAATATACTAGAGATCTTCACTATATTAATAATGAAAGATGCCCGATAATTATAATAGCTAACATTTATTGAACATTTAATATGTAATACAGATTATGCTAAATACTTTAAATGAAATTTCATTGAATTCTTACAATGCATTTTACAAAAGAGGAAAATGAAGTTCAGAAAAATTAAGTATCTTGTTTGAGAAGGATTATTTACCTAGTTTTAAAGTAGCTCCCCGAGATACTTATCAACTACAAGATTAAAAGGATAGCAACTTTATGGTGGAGAAACCTGGCAGACACCTCCTTAACCAAGTGATCAAAGTTAATATCACCAGTAATAAAACATATCAACATCAAGAACCTCTGATATGATGCACTGAGAAGAACACATCATCATTTTTGTGGTATTCTCGCCAAAAATACATAACTTCAATTCAATTATGGAAAACATCAGATCTAAATTGAGAGACAGTCTACAAAATAACTGAGAAGTACTCTTCAAAAGTGTGAAGGTCATGAAAGACAAAAAAAAAACACAACTAAATAACTGTCATAGATTGGGGTGGACATGACAATTAAATGCAGTATGGGATCCTGAAAAAAGGGTACTGGTGGGAAAACCGGTAAGATCCGAATAAGGTCTGTAGTTTAGTTAATAATAGTATTCTACCATTGTTAATTTGACAATTGTTCAAATGGTTATATAAGATGTTAACAGTAGGGGAAGCTAGGTGAAAAACAGGAATTCTCTGTACTATTTTTTGCAACTTTTCTGTAATTCTAAATTTTTTTCAAAATGAAGCTTTAGAAAATCATAATTATTACTAAAGGAAGGGAGGAGGAGGGAGAGGGAGAAGGGGGGAGGAGGAAAAGAAGAAAGCGAAAAGGGGGAAGGGAATAGGGGGCAGGAAGTTAGGTAACTTGTCCAAGGTCACCCAGTACCCAGGGAGAGCCTGGTTTTGAACTCAGGCAGTCTGACTGAGGAGTCCTTCACTGCATGAAAGACAGAAGAGGTGAAAGAAAACTCTTATTCAACTGAAGTAGAGAGAGGTTGTTCTCTTGATACCCCAATTTAATTTTCCCATAAAAAAATTTGCTACATATGGTTTAATTTATAGGACCATTTTAGTGAATAAAATGTGTCCAGTTCTTTAAAAAAATAACAATAAAATATGAATTAAAAGAAAGTTGAGTTTGTGCTATTATGATCTAATTTTTTTAAAAAGTCAGTAACCCATATAATATAAATAGTAAACTATATGATCAGACTACTTAATTAATCAAACCACTGCATTTTTCCAAAATTTTGTATTGCCAATGAATTGAAGCAGTTATATTGGTGTTAGGTAAGCATAAATATCATTTTCAGAAAATGAAGTAAATTTCCTTATAAAACAAAAACGACAATAATATGTACACACACACAAAATAAAACAAGGTAAAACAAACTAAAAGCCCCAAAGATAAAATATTCCTTATTTCCCTGAAGTGAAAGTTATGGTCCTCATTACCTTTACAGTTGTGCTAAAATACACAGTTTTGTTTTTTTGTGTGGTTTTTTATTTTTTGCAGGAGAAGATTCGCCCTAAACTAACATCTGTTGCCAATCTTCCTCTTTTTTCCTTCTTTCCCCCAAAGCCCAGTACATAGTTGTGTACAGTTGCAAGTTCTTCTGGTTCTTCTATGGGAGCCGCCGCCACAGCATGGCTACTGACAGACAAGTGGTGTGGTTCTGTGCCCAGGAACCCAACCTGGGCTGCCAAAGCGGAGCACGCAGAACTTTAACCACTAGGCAATCAGGGCTGGCTCTAAAATATATAGTTTTAAAGTTTCTCAAAAACATCTACATATCTTATTGAGGACTCTTCCTCATCATATTAATTTTCAGGGGAAATCATTAAATATTATGAGTCCACCTTTTAAAAATATTATTCATTTTTTCCAAGCATAATGTTTTTTGAATAATAAGTCAAAATTTTTATAGTTTAAAGGCTGTCAGTAACTTGAGAGTAGGGACTTCACTGACCCATCACCAAGCAAACTACCTAGAAATGTAGGTATTTAAGAAATATCAAATTAATGTTTCTTGATTTAGTACAGGCATTATGTTGCACATAAGAATCAGAATTTTTTTTAAAATAACAGAGCTCTTACATTATATATAGTACGAGGGTAAAATTTAACTTCAAAATAGAAAACACTGGATAGATTCTTGTACAAAGATACTTACAGTAAACAAATTATAAATAAATTATGATTCAGTAGGTAACTGACTAAAGTAGTTACAAGATTTACAGAGTTCCATGTAGTCATTAGCCATAAGGCTAAGTGGCACAAAAAATACTAGTCTGCCACATACATAAAAAATGATACACATACCACAATTTTAAGAGAACTTAATGTATGGCAAATTTTAGGTGACTATTATTTTCTTCTTTATATTTTTTTATATTTGCCATGTTTTTACAATGAAAACTTTATTAGTTAAAAAATCCCTTTGAAGAGTCTTTAAAAAGCATGAATTAAAATGATTTGACACCAATACCAAGTCCAAATATGCACACAAATGCCTACTACATATGTTACTAAAGAACAGGGTAAAGAAAATCATTTTAAAAAGTATCACTTACCCTAATAAAATACAATGTTGTTATCATAATAAAACATTAAAACAGGCTAAGAACTACATATTTTACCTCTTCTGAGCTATAAGTGCACATCTAAAAATACCTCAAAACATAAATAAATAAATAAAAATACCTCAAAATTATATATTCTACTACAAAATAAGTTAGTGCTTGAATTTATCCAAATTAATCATTCCTCCTGAAATATAAATTCAAATTCCTTACAATATACATTATCCTGAAATATAGGGGGTGTATATATGAGAGGGGGATGTATATTCCCAATGAGTATTATATGAGTATTATAAACGATGCTACTGAATTTTTCTATCACTGTTTTAAAGACAATGAACAGTAGCAGTCTACACAGATGCAGTCTCTGCAGACATACACACGTGGAATGCTGCAGTAACATCTTGCCTTATATAAAACATGAGAGGGTATGAGAGTTGTACTGACTGGCAAGACCACTAGTACTAATGAGTAAATATTAAGAATTCAAAACATCAAAGGTATATGGTTCCTGTTTGCAAACCTGCCGAATACCACTACTTATGACCCTGAATCCCCAACCTGGGACAAACTTACCACACAGCACAGATCACAACAGCACAGGCCTTAGAGCCTGATATCTGAAGTTGTATCCTGGCTCTTCTTCCTAGCTTCCTACTGTGACTTGGGCAAATAACAACCTCTCTGTTCCCCAGTTCCCTCATGGGAAAACTGTAAAATGGAGATAATACATAGAATCTATCTATTATGTTAAAAGGTTTAAAAGAATTAATGCACATTAAGCATTTGACAGTGTATGGCATAGTAAGAGCTCAAAAGAGATTTGTAAGTACGTATGTAGTTTGAAAATGACAACACGTTAGCCTAATTAGCATGTCATTGGTGATCCTTGCTAACAGCAGCCTATACTTCAGTGATGTATATATCCTCAAGTGTCTATTTCAAAATCTGTGCTTCCTTCCATGTCTTTCTGTGAAACCACCTTGATGCTCAACAACATGATACAGAAAGCACATCTTTGTACATGTATATTGAACTCTCAGTATTTTTGTATAGTCCAAAAACAAGAGAGACCAACAAATAAGGTAAAAATTGGTAGAGAAAAACACCAAGTCCTTGAAAATAAGCGACTAGAGGGCAATTTTCATGATAGCCAAACGAAGAAGACCCAATCATTAAACATAAAACATGACAATCTCTCAAATAATAGAGAAAAGAATGAATATGCTGGAGAGAAACTTATTGCTATCTCTTTTGTTCAGAAAGACATAACGACTGCTGAAATGAATCAAACAGAAAATGGGTAAATTATGGTATACAAATTATATTTAATTTAATATTATTTATATTATTTATTTTATATTAATATTTATATTATTTATATTAAATAAAATATTACTTAATAATATTAAATAAAAATATTATTTCATTTTTTTAAAATCTCTACACTGGGAAAGTCAAACTTACTTTGAACAAAGTGGAAGTAAATTATAAATAAAGCATTTTCAAAACAGTTTTCTACATAGTTTTAATTAGTCTCTTACTCTTTTAGATATCTTAAATATAAATTTTTATATTTTAGCTTATAGTGCCTACACTGCTGTGTGGTTCTTTGCTTAATGGAAACTTATGTGTTTGGAAGAAAATATTTTAAGAAAGACATATTTATGCACAACGCATACAAACAGATGACAGGAAATAGTAAATATCCCATCCATTATACTTTTCAGTAGCTTGTCAATCAATAAAACGGAATGATAATATAGTTTCAGTACCACACACATGGAGAGCAACACACAGAGATCAAAGTAATCTTGCTTACCATGCCAAACTGCTGCGTGTCCATCCCACAGAGTTGCCACTGTCTTCCTTGCACCATCCCATAAATTATGAGAATATGCTTCTTTTAATACATTCTTCCTCTTATAAATGTGTAAGAAAATAATAGTAAGGTAGAGAAGAAAGATAGTAAAGTAAGGAAGTATTAAAAGTATTAGTGGTGTAAAAACCCATAAGAGATAGTTTGCAAAATTCAAATAGTCCTCTAATTGCTCCACACCAAACCATTCTTCGAGTATGTGAATCAGACAAGTCATATAGGGCATGGAATCCTGTCCCACACCACAGGTTTGATTATTGTCTATCATTTTTCTTTAGGTGAAAATGACAAATTCAGTCTCTTTCTTCCTTGTCATGGCAGGTCTTTAATTTTGTCACTAGAAGGGAAAAATAATCCAATGTTACTCTCTTCACAGCTGAAAAGTTAAATGTTTTAGTATACATAAATACTATATAGAGTCCTTTCTTAATACCACAAATTAGTAGATTGGTAATGGTTAATTTTGCTGCAGATTTAAATGTGAAAATTATAACATTTCATCCGTCCACTCATGAAGCATGTTGGGTTCAGCTTCTGAAATAACTCACAAGCGATCATTGAGAGAGGAAAATGAAGCTGATGAAGAATGAAACCTCAGATTGATCTTAATAATCTGACTTACATCGTAAGTAGATCATATTGAACATCTGTATCTTAAACTAGGTTATGTTGAGATAACTCTGTTCTTTACCAAAGAAAACATCAATATCTGACTCGATAAAAGTAACCTGATTCTTCTGAATAGACCAATAACAAGTAAAGAGATTGAAATAGTAATCAAAAACCTCCCAAAAAATAAAAGTTCAGGACCAGATGGCTTCTCCAGTGAATTTTACCAAACATTCAAAGAAGATTTAATACCCATCCTCCTCAAACTATTCCAAAAAATAGAGGAAGATGGAACACTTCCTGAATCATTCTATGAGGCCAACATCACCCTGATACCAAAACCAGACAAAGACAATACAAAGAAAGAAAATTACAGGCCAATATCGCTGATGAACATTGATGCAAAAATCCTCAACAAAATATTGGCAAACCGAATACAACAATATATTAAAAAGATCATACACCATGATCAAGTGGGATTTATACCAGAGACGCAGGGATGGTTCAACATTCGCAAATCAATCAACGTGATACATCACATCAACAAAACAAAGAATAAAAACCACATGATCGTCTCAATAGACGCAGAGAAGGCATTTGACAAGATACAACATCCATTTATGATAAAAACTCTCAATAAAATGGGAATAGAAGGAAAGTACCTCAACATAATAAAGGCCATATATGACAAACCCACAGCTAACATCATACTCAACGGGGAAAGACTGAAAGCCATTCCTCTGAGAACAGGAACGAGGCAGGGCTGCCCACTCTCACCACTCCTGTTCAACATAGTACTGGAGGTTTTGGCCAGAGCAATTAGGCAAGAAAAAGGAATAAAAGGAATCCAAAGAGGTAACGAAGAAGTGAAACTCTCACTATTTGCAGATGACATGATTGTATATATAGAAAACCCTAAAGAATCTGTTGGAAAACTGTTAGAAACAATCAACAACTACAGCAAAGTTGCAGGGTACAAAATCAATCTACAGAAATCAGTTGCATTTCTATATGCTAATAATGAACTAACAGAAAGAGAGCTCAAAAAGATAATACCATTTACAATTGCATCAAAAAGAATAAAATACCTAGGAATAAATCTTACCAAGGAGGTGAAGGACCTATACAATGAGAACTACAAGACATTATTGAGGGAAATCCACGATGACATAAAGAAATGGAAAGATATCCCATGCACGTGGATTGGAAGAATAAACATAGTTAAAATGTCTATATTACCTAAAGCAATCTACAGATTCAATGCAATCCCAATCAGAATCCCAATGACATTCTTCACAGAAATAGAAAAAGAATACTAAAATTTATATGGGGCAACAAAAGACCCGAATAGCTAAAGAAATCCTAAAGAAAAAGAACAAAGCAGGAGGCATCACAATTCCTGACTTCAAAACATACTACAAAGCAATAGTAATCAAAACAGCATGGTACTGGTACAAAAACAGACACACAGATCAATGGAACAGAATTGAAAGCCCAGAAATAAAACCACACATATACGGACAGCTAATTTTCGACAAAGGTGCTAAGAACATGCAATGGAGAAAGGAAAGTCTCTTCAATAAATGGTGTTGGGAAAACTGGACAGCCACATGCAAAAGAATGAAAGTGGACCATGTGCTATCGCCATTCACAAAAATTAACTCAAAATGGATCAAAGACCTGAAGGTGAGACCTGAAACTATAAAACTCATAGAAGAAAATATAGGCAACACACTATTTGACATTGGTTTTAAAGGAATCTATTCGGATGACATGCCTACCCAGACTAGGGAAACTAAAGAAAAAATAAACAAGTGGAACTTTATCAGATTAAAGAGCTTTTATAAGACAAATGAACCCAGAATCAAGATGAACAAACAACCAACCAGCTGGGAGAGAATATTTGCAAAACATACATCTGACAAGGGGTTGATCTCCATAATATATAAAGAAATCACACAATTGAACAACAAAAAAACAAACAACTCGATCAAAAAATGGGCAGAGGAAATGAACAGACACTTCTCCAAGGAAGATATACAGATGGCCAATAGGCACATGAAAAGATGCTCAACATCACTAACCATCAGGGAAATGCAAATCAAAACAACACTAAGATACCACCTCACGCCCGTTAGAATGGCTATAATCACCAAGACAAAAAACAACAAATGTTGGAGAGGATGTGGAGAAACAGGAACCCTCATACACAGCTGGTGGGAATGCAAATTGGTGCAGCCTCTATGGAAAACGGTATGGAGATTCCTCAAAGAATTAAAAATAGAGATGCCCTATGATCCAGCCATCCCACTACTGGGAATCTATCCAACGCACCTGAAATCAACAATCCAAAGAGGCTTATGCACCCCTATGTTCACTGCAGCATTATTCACCATAGCCAAGAAGTGGAAGCAACCTAAGTGTCCCTCGACTGACGATTGGATTAAGAAAATGTGGTATATATATACAATGGAATACTACTCAGCGATAAAAAAAAAGACAAAATCGTCCCATTTGCAACAACATGGATGGGCCTGGAGCGTATTATGTTAAGTGAAATAAGCCAGAAAGAGAAAGACAAACACGGCATGATCTCACTCATATGTGGAATATAAACCAACACATGGACAGAGAAAACTGGACTGTGGTTACCAGGGCAGTGGGGGTGGAGGGTGGGCACAAGGGGTGAAGGGAGTCATATATGTGGTGATGGACAAACAAAAATGTGCAACCCAAAATTTCACAATGTTAGAAACCATTAAAACATCAATAAAAAAAAAAAAAAAGTAACCTGATTCTTTAGGAAATGATGACATACATTTTTGGTTACTGTCTTTTATAAGCAGGTTTATAGACAAGTTCTCTGTTCTTTTGATGTTATGCAATAATAAAAATTTATCAGCATCATTTTTATCTTATAATTACTAAAGACTGAAAATACAGCCATACAATTATGTCACTCTCTAAACCAGTCACTTAACTTACCAGAAATTAGACAAATATCTTGTCCCAAGCTTCAACGTATGTACTCTGGAAAACAGTATACAAATGGAAGAAAAATATGATTAAAAAAAGATTATCATTAATACCTAGATTGAGAATTTCCATAAAATAAATAGCAGGAGACATTCACACATGTGTGACAAATATGACTGCAGCCTCACACTAGTGTATCACAATTAAAAATTATACTCACGCTACCAATGCTTTAGTGAGGACACCTCTATGCACTGTTTAGTTCCATTATATAAAGCCCCACCTGAGATTTTTTTTTAATTCAAAGCTATAAAAAACTTTGCTTCTTCAGAGAAAAAGTATGAAGTTAAGACATGTAACTGACTATGCCTCTTTTTAGTAACTTTGCCAGATAATATGATGGTCAAACATGGTATTCAATGATACAATCGTATTAGCCCTTTTGATCATGTTCTGCTACATAAGATTTCCTTCTTCCATCCCTATTTTCTCTATTCTTGAATCTATTCTTAGAGATATTTTATCATTATTCCAAACTACATAATCTTAATGAAAATCATCTCAATTCCTTTGTGGATGAGGCAGGCAGTGACTAAATGAAAGGAAGGGATGGAGGGAGAGGGAGAAACAGATATACAAGAGCAATTATATGTTGCCTTTATGCCAAGATTATCTTGCTGACTGCCATTAGCAGGGCACACACTTTTACGTGTTCTTCCAGGGATGGAGGATTTAGTCTAACTTCCTTGTAGCCAACAGCGTTTACTTGTGAGAAATCTGCGCCTATTATGGTAACAGAAGGTGACAGCACACATTAAGCCCACACCCTGGGCTTTATTTACACTAATTCTCATCAATCCATCTAAAGAGTCGAATCACTATAATTTACCAATATTTGATCATGTAGAATGCAACATAGCAAAACTCATTACTTTTTTAAATGAGAGCTTTCCCCACTAGGATGGCTATAATCAAAAAAATGGAAAATAACAAGTGTTGATGATAATGTGGAGAAATCAGAACTTTCATACATTGCTGGTAGGAATGTAAAATGGACAGCCACTGTGGAAATCAGTTTGGCAGTTCCTCAAAAAACTAAACATAGAGTTACCATATGACCCAGCAACCACTCCTAGGTATATATCCAAAAGGACTGAAAACATACATTCACACAAAAATTTGTATATGAATGTTGACAGCAGCATTCTTCATAACAGCCAAAAAGTGGAAACAACCCAAAATGTACTATACCCATACAATAGAGTATTACTCAGCCATAAAAAGGAATGAAGTACTGGTTCATGCTACAATATGCACGAACTTTGAAAATATACTAAGCAAAGAAAAGTCAGACACAAAAGGCCACATTTTGTATGATTTCATTTATATGAAATACCAAGAATAGGTTAATCCATAGAGCTAGAAAGATTAGCGGTTGCCAGGGGCTGGGAGGAGGGGACAACAAGTGACTGCTAATGGAAACAGAGGTGTCTTTCACGGATAATAAAAATGTTCCAGAATTTTATGAACAGATACTTTCCCAAGGAAGATATACAGATGGCCAAGAGGCACATGAAAAGATGTTCAACATCACTAATCATCAGGGAAATGCAAATCAAAACTACACTAAGATATCATCTTACACCCATTAGAATGGCTATAATCACCAAGACAAAAAACAACAAATGTCGGAGAGGTTGTGGAGAAACGGGAACCCTCATTCACTGCTGGTGGGAATGCAAACTGGTGCAGCCTCTATGAAAAACAGTGTGCAGATTCCTCAAAAAATTAAAAATAGAAATACCTTATGATCCAGCTATCCCACTACTGGGTATGTATCCAATGAACCTGAAATCAACAATCCAAAGAGGCTTATGCACCCCTATGTTCATTGCAGCATTATTCACTATAGCCAAGGGCAAGCAACCCAAGTGTCCCTCGACTGATGACTGGATAAAGAAGATGTGGTATATATATACACAATGGAATACTACTCAGCCATAAGAAAGACAAAATTGTCCCATTTGCAACAACATGGATGGGCCTGGAGGGTATTACGTTAAGTGAAATAAGCCAGAGAGAGAAAGACAAACACCACATGATTTCACTCATATGTGGAAGATAAACTAACACACGGGCAGAGAGAACTGTTTGGCGGTTACCAGGGTTAAGGGAGTTGGGGGGTGGGCATAAGGGGGGAAGGGATGCATGCATAGGGTGACTGACAAACAATAATGTACAACTAAAATCTCACAATGTTATAAACCATTAAGACACCAATAAAAAAAAGAATAGCTGAAGCTCTGGCATGCAGATGAGCAGGGATTGCAACAATTACGCAAAAAGGAGAAGTACTAGGAAAAGCAGTAGAATCTGAGCTAACTCATTTTTCTTTGAACCAACAGCATTAACACGCATTTGTTAAAAAAAAATGTTCCAGAATTAGATAGCAGTGATGGTTGTACAACTTTGTGACTACACTAAAAACCGCTGAGTTATACATTTTAAAATGGTGAATGTTATGGTGAATTACACCTCAATAGAAAAAGAGCTTTTAAATATTGTTAATAAATCAAAATTTATGACAGCCTCTGAAATATGTTAAAAGGAGCTTTTCAAAGGCCTAAAAACCAATTATTTTAATATCCGACCCTTAATGCTTAATACAATTGCCCCCAACAAGCTAGTCTCATTTCTAATTTTTAATAAGATTGTAAAATCTTGTGGTTTTAAAACCTTCTTTAGTACCTCTCCCCACCCAAATTGGTAATAGAACTACCCCTTCTCACCTCACTCACATTCTGATTTAATATATACACTTAACAAACACAGTAAAGGGAAGGGAGACAGTGCAGAGGCAGAGTTCCAGTGAGAGAGGTTACACGGAAACCTTCACGAGATCTAGCAGTCCCTCAACAGGCCGCAGTGCTGCGTGCAAGAACCTTTTCCACAAATGGTCATCCCCGATTTTGATTTAAACCCTTCCAGAACAGAAAACTCAAAAGGAGTCCCATTCCATCTTCAGAACCATCCATTGAACTGCTAAAAAGATCTTCCCTATACTTACCTCACTGTACTCTTCCCTACTGGGGAAGAGTTCTGCACCATAGAAACTCTTCCATTAGACCATCTCTTAAGTTTCAGCACAGCTATCATGAGCTGCGAAATCCCCTTTCTAGTCAAAATCCTTAGTTCTTTCAACCACTCCTCAGACCTTGGTTTCATAATTTGTCACCACTCAGGTCACTCCCCGTGATTGACTCTAGTTATCTGATATTGAGAGAAACTTGTACATTAACCCATCTGTGCCTCAGTTTGCTGAGATCTGTAAAACTGGGATAATAACAGGATAATCTGTAAAATTGGGATAATAACAGTATATATAAAACTGGGATAATAACAGTATATAACAGATCTGTAAAATTGGGATAATAATAGTCAAAGTATAATAGGTGTTATGGAGAAAAATATACAGCAGGGAAAGAGGAATATGGAGTTCTGCAAGAGGGTAGGAGTGGGGAGGGAGTCGGTATGTCACATAGGGTAGTCTGGGGAGGCCTCTAAAACATACATTTGAGCAGGGACCTGAAGAAGTGAGAAAGTAAACCATGTGGGCATTTGGAAGAGAATCCCTGGCTAAAAGAACAGTAAGTACAAAGGATGTGCGCTTGGTGTGGTCTGAGGAGCAGCAAGGTCGGCAGGCTGAGGAAGAGAGAGAGGGAGAGCAGTCAAAAATGGACAGAGAGAGGTAGCACTGTAAAACTTTGCAGGCCAGCTTTTATAGAAGTGGGATGGACATGGCATCAGAAGGGTGAGATTGCCTGACCTGGGTTTTAAATGACTGCTGGGTTGAGAATACACTGGCCAGGGAGCAAAAAGGAAGTCACTGCAATCACCGAGGTGACTGACGAAAGCGGCTTAGACAAGTGCGGCAGACTGAAGGTGCTAAGAGAGGGTCCGTTTCTGGCTATATTTTGAAGATAAAGCCAAGAGGATTTGCTGGTGAATGAATGTAGAACGTGAGTGAGAAAGAGGTCTGGGATGACCCCCTGGTTTTTTGGCAACGTGGGTTTGTATTCTGGGAGGCTCTGCCACTTACTGTGTGACCTTGGCAAGTTACTTAACATCTCTCTGCCTCAGTTTCCCCCTCTGTAAATGGGGATAATAACAGTACTTACCTAATAAGACTGTTGTGAAGATTATATGTAAAAAAAATCTTAGAAGAGTGCCTTCCAGTCTATAAGTACTAAATAAGTATTGCTATTATTATCATCATCGTCATCATCATTATTATTATTAGCTTGCTTGTGGAAAGATGGAGGTGCAGGAAGAACAGGTGTGGGGGAGGATAGAGATCAGGAATTCAGTTTTGAACATGTTAAGATTCTACTGGACATCAAGTGAAGATGTTAAAGAGACAGCTGGACATAAGTAGAGTTTAGTAGGAAGGTCACGGCTAGAGAAGTGTATCTGGGAATTGGAGACATATAGACAGTACTGAAAACCATGAAACTAAAGAAGATCCCTCTAGCGAATGAATATAGAATAAAAAAGAATTTCCAGAATAAATATAGAATAAAAAAGAGCCTTGGGACACTCAACATTTTGAGTGTTATATGTTAAAGCTCCTTTAACATATTCCCAACATGTTGGGAAGACAATGAGGAACCAGCATCCTCCTTCCAGGAGTGGCATCCTGGATGTCAAAGTAAGAACGTGTTTCAAGAAGGAAGGAGTATCCAGCTGTTTTGAAAGATCCTGAGGTCTAGTAAGATAAGGAATGATAACTGATCACTGGATTTTACAACACAGAGGCACTGGCAAGCCCTGCTAAGAACTGTTTTGATACAGTGGGGATGACAGTCAGGTGGAGTAAGTTCAAGAACGAATGGGAGGAAATGAATTGGAAACAGCAGATATGGACAACTCTTAGAGGAATACTGCTACAAAAAGGAACAGAGAAACAGGCATCTAGAGGGGAACGTGGGTCAAGTCTGTTGTTGTTTTAAGATGAGAGAAAACGCAGCAGTTTTTAATACCAGTAATAACGTGTCAATGGGAGCCTGAGAAAAGGGTGATGCAGGAGAGGAGATAACTGTTGAGGCCTGTCCTTGACTAGGCCCGAGGGCACAAAACACAGTGTACAAGAGAGGGGATGGCCCAAGAAGACTTACGTCACTGCGTCATTCATTTATTTACTCAACAAATATTTATCAACCAAGTAGTCTGTGCTCGAGACTACTCTCAACACCAGGGATACATCAGTAAGCAAAATCAATAGTTACATGAGAAAATATACATAAAGCACTTAGAATAATATGTGCTTTTGGCACCTGACAAATGCCAACTAAATACAGACAGATCTGAACTATGTTCATCCAAATCTTTTATAAAAATATGGACTAAGACAGTGTCCTAAAACTTGCCCCTAGAGAACTATCAGAGGAGTTTGAATAACATGCTTTGAGTTGATAAAATTTAACTTACTTTTGATAATATGAGAAAATGGCGTTAGAACTCATTGAATGCAACCTCTTAATTTTGAAGAAAAAAGTTAAAAACAGAAAGCCAAGTTGACTTGCCCAGAGTTACTAAATTAATTCAGTGAAGAACCAAGAGCCAAAATTAAAACCCAGTTCTCCTACTTCCTACTCAGGTTTTCATTACGCTTTCTTTGATCTCTCTCTCGCTCTCTGACAGAAAGGCTGAAAATATTATGACTGCAATTTCTGTCTTCCCTCTACTTCTGCCCGGCCCTTCTTCCCCTCCGATTTACCAGAGGCTGTACTTGACTCCTTACCATTTTATTTTAATCCAATAAAAATTCTAATTGTTAAAAGATTTTTCAGGGAGATATAATATTTTAGTTACCAAAATTCCAGGTTATTTCCTATTAAAAAAAATCTATGATAAAACACAGTCCTATGCATCACATTTAAAGTATCTTAATTTTCTCATCTGGAATTCATGTAACTTGTAAGAAAAAGTTGACAGGCTGAACTATTACCATGTTGATACTGATAGTGAGGAATATTTCCTATTATTGACTTTACAGATGTTTAAAATCAGAATATTTCAAAAATGGATAAATCAGAACAGACGATTTTTTTGGTTTGTTTTCTACAAAACCTTAAAGAAATAAATCTGTTTTTAAACACCCATTACCAGTACTTTTTGCCAGTCCTGGTGGTCTAGTGGTTAAGATTCACCCCCTCGGCCCAGGTTCATTTCCCAGTTAGGGAACCACACCACCCATCTGGTGGTTGTCATACTGCGGCAGCTGCGTGTTGCTGTGTGCTGGAAGCTGTGCCACGGGTATGTCAAACACCAGCAGGGTCACCCATGGTGGACAGGTTTCAGCGGAGCTTCTAGACTAAGACAGGCTAGGAAGCAAGACCTGGCCACCCACTTTCAAAAAAATTGGCCATGAAAACCCTATGAATAGCAGCAGAGCATCATCTGATACAGTGCTGGAAGGATGAGAGGATGGCGCAAAAGACCAGGCAGGGTTCTACTCTGCTGTCCACAGGGGCGCTAGGAGTCAGCATCCACTGGACAGCACTAACAACAAACCAGTTCTACCACCATGAATGGTAGCAGATGCATTTCTTACTTTTAGTATATGAGCCACATTGAGGATATGCTGAAAATGCCAATTAAAAGAAATACTCACTGAAACACAAATTAACTTTCCCTTTTTCTTTTTGCATTTTTAATAGTGGTTTAACAGGACTTTAGTACTCAGTTTTAGCGACTAAGCATTCTATTTCAAACAGTCAATAAAGCTGAAGTTTATCTAATATTTCAGCTAAGGTATCCGCCAAACTCAACCTTTTTATCTTTAAAACAATACCTTTTAGATTTCAAGCTTCAAACTCTACGTTCTGATATGAATTACCTTTCAAGGATTCTTTTTTTTTTTTTAATTCTAGGATGTCCTTCAATTTCTAGCTAAAATCTTCCAGTGCTTGATAATTACTGCTCTACCCTTATTTTCTTAACCCAGCCTCATCCGTAAAATGTTGCTCATCAGCACTGCTACCTTCTTGAGTCACTAAAAGGAGCATCTCTCTGACATCAAAGGCAGCAGTAAGGATGTGGGAATAAATATTTCATATGAAAATTAATCTTCTATTTCCACCCACCAATAAATGTGGCCAAAATATTAGTGACTGTCCTAAATGTCTGGACTTTTACCTCAGTTTTTATATACTCTAAAGAAAGAGCAAACCAATTTCAGCATCAAATGGAAAACCCAGCCCTAACCGCTCCAACAACCGTCAAGTCTGAACGTGCTTCTTTGAGGAGGCTGCCTGGGCAGTCTCGACGAACACCGCGCACCCAAGACCGCCGGCTTTTTTCAAATGTACAGTGCTGCTCCAGTTTTGACATCCTGATTACGTGCACATGTAACTTTCTTATCAACCAGCAGCTTGAGGGCAGAGACCTGTATCACAAGCTGCAAACCGCAGGGACCCAGACAGTGCCTGGCGCCTAAAAAGTATTGGGCACCCACACTACCCACAGCACAGAGAAGAGGTGTGATATGCACGGTTCCCTCAGTGCCTTCCGCAGCCCTGGGAAGCAGGCACTACTGATCGCCCCACTTTACAGACAATCACGACGAGGCTCAGACAGGCTAAGCCGCCTGCGCGGGTCACACAGGTAGCACAAGGGGCACAGACCAGGATTCGAAGCCTGACCGTCTGCAGGCGCACTCTCACCCTCCACCCCGGCGGCGGCTCGGCTGCGCTCCCGGCATCTCCACAGCCTCCCCGAGCTTCCACACCAGCAGGCTCGGCTGCGCTCCCGGCATCGGGCGGTCACCGGGCCAGCCCCCGGCCTCGCGTGCGGCGAGCTGAGACCGGGCGCAGGTTTCCGGGCGCGAGGGGAGATGCGGGGCGAGGAGAACCGGCTCGCGGGGCCCCGCCCGGTGCCTGAGCCCAACACCGAGCCTGGCGGGGAGCGAGCCGCCCGCCCCGGGAGACTGCACGCGCGGCCCGGGCCGCTCCCAGCCCCGCGCGTCTGACGCGCCGTCGGGCGCCGGGCGGGGAGGAGCGCGGGGAGACCACGGCGGGCGCCCACGCACCTCGGGCGGGAGGGAGCAGAGGCGGCTCGCCCTCACCCTCGAGCAGCGGCGGGGGCTCTCCGGTGGCTCAGCGGCCGCGGGAAGCGGAGAAACTGGAGCGGTTGGCTCAACCTGTGAGGAAAAAGTCGAACGGCGCTGCGGCTGCAGCCCGGGCGGGGTTGAGTGTGACACCGCCCGTCGCCCCGCCCCTTCCCGTGGCCTCCGGGAGCCACTTCCGGTGGCGGCTCCGCAGCCTGCTCCCGCCTGGAGCGGCCCGGGGCTGGTTCCTGACTCGCCCCAAGACGGGCCGGCGAGGCCTCCTCCGGTCTCCAGGAACCGAGCAGAGGCCGGGCGGCCGGTCCCGCGCCGTTTACCGCAGGGCTGCCTCCTCCGAGGTGGAGGATGTGCTGCGAGAAGTGGAGCCGCGTGGCCGAGATGTTTCTCTTCATCGAGGACCTGGAGGAGGACTATAAAATCCTTTGCCTCTGCTCCAGGGCGTTCGTGGAGTAAGTAAAAACGTGTTCCTCGTCGTTTCTGGCACCGTGGTTGCCCAGGAATGGACGTGTTGAGCACTAGTTGTAAGTGATCCCGGAAACCACGACCAGAGGCTTTGGCCCTTGGGCATGGTGATGTTTAAGCAGCGGCAGCACAAGTCCTCAGACTGCGGAGTGGCGGCCTGCTGCCCTGAAGTGAGGGAGTGGGTCTGCTCTGTAGGCTGTTAGGGGAAAGTGCGGGAGCTCGTAGATGCCATTTTGTATTTATAAATTGCGGGGGCATTTCAAAATTGGGGGGAAGTGGTATGTAAAATGCAATCTCTTTCATGGATGTGACATCGCAAGGTGAAGGTTTGAAAATGGGTAACTTGTTTTGGTTAATATCTTTTTTAAAACCTTAAGATTTGCTAAAGCGCAAACGCACATAAGTAGGACTTCTGATTACCTGAGATACAAGATTTAGCTACATTTACATCAGTTTTTGAGCTGTCTTTATTTTGGGGAAATATTTGTTTCGGGTAAAAATTGCCCTGCATGGAAGATGGCTAGCGGGCAGGAAAAAAAATGACTAAAGAATTGGATTCTAGGGGTAGTTTTCTTTATATTAGATGTGTACATTTAGCCACTTAAATCTTTTCTTTTAATCTCTAAAACAAGTATATTTAGCCTAATCATTTTAATTGTTAGATAGAACTTGCAGAAGTGAATTTTATGTGACAGACTTTTAATATAGTTTAATGTAGTAGAATTTAAGTTTGAAGAAATTCTTACTATTCATCATGTGTTTTTGTGGAGTAATCAGAAAATTAATGCAAAAAGAAATTAAACACTGTGCTAAATTTAATGTAGAAAGTATTATCTTTTCATTCGTGTATGCATGTATTCATTCGATGAATGCTTTTTGTGCTTCTTTGTATTAAGTCCTGGTGGGCTCTGGGGAACAAGACACAGCCCATCCCTATGTCCTTTGAGTTTACTTTCTAGCAAGGGTGATGAATAGTAAGACAACTGTTACATAAGCAGTTGGTTAATTATAGTTGTAAGTGCTGTGGGAGAGAAGTACAGGATGCTATGGCAGCAGAAACCTAACCTTTGCCCACAGATCACAGAGATTTAATTTTGAGAAAGTAGTGTTTGAAAAGAGGTGTGAAGAGTGTGTGGAGATAAACTGGGATGTGTTTGAGTGGGAGGAAGCATTCCCAGAAGCAAAACTCTGTAAAAGTCTTGAGGGAGCAAAAGAAAGCCTGTGTAACTGAAACAGAACGGCTGGGAGGGGAAGATAGAAGACAGGGTTGATGAGGGAGGCAGGGTCAAATATGCAGGACTTTGTAGAAGACAGGTTACTCCGGCAGCAGCGTAGGGGGTGGTTCAGAGGAGGAGAACCAC
Organism: Ceratotherium simum simum; assembly: GCF_057802395.1. Classification (NCBI taxonomy): domain Eukaryota; kingdom Metazoa; phylum Chordata; class Mammalia; order Perissodactyla; family Rhinocerotidae; genus Ceratotherium; species Ceratotherium simum. Next base: position 29,185,917 of record NC_141930.1, on the reverse strand, counting down.
TTAAAATCATTTTCCAGGCTACAGATGATGGTGGCTTGGATTAGGATTGGTGGCAGTGGAAATGGAGAAAGAAGGAATTATAGCAGAAAAATTGTTGAGTTGAGGGGATTGGATTCGATGTAGGGGAATAAACGAAAGATAAAGGATGGGAAGGAGGAAACTAGGTCAAGGGTAACGCCTTGGTTTCTGGTTTGAATTGATGCCTTTCTCTGAGATAAATATCACGGGAGAGTCATAGGTTTTTATTTTGGGACAGTAGTGAGAAGACAGTCAATTTTGTATGTTTTAATTTTGGAGTCCTATGAGATATCCAAGGGTGGATGTTATAGATGGTTGGATATATTGGTTTGGAGCTGTGGCGAAGTCTGGGCTGGTCTTAAAAACTTGAGCCATTCTAGTGCAGATAGTAATTGAAGCCATTAATTTAGCGCTTAAGGGTGGGGGGGTGTGGGATCCGTCCTTGAAGAATTCCAACGTTTTTTAAAGATTAAACGAGAAGAGATGGATTAACTGAGAAAGAGGTAGAATGCAAGTATACTGTCACCAAACATTTGAGGGAAGGAGTACATTGGAAAGCTGCTACTGTAACAAGCTATATGAGAACTAAAAAATATCCACTTGAATTGGTAAAAAATTTTTTAAAAATCTGCTAGATTGGGGCCGGCCCCGTGGTGTAGTGGTTAAGTTCATGCACTCTGCTTTGGCAGCCCAGGGTTCACGGGTTCAGATCCTGGGTGTGGACCTATGCACCACTCATCAGGCCATGCTATGGCAACGTCCCACATACAAAATAGAGGAAGATGGGCACAGATGTTAGCTCAGGGCCAATCTTCCTCAGCAAAAAGAAAATCTACTAGATTGTTGACTTGCTCAGTGCCGGGCACTAATTGCTTTACATTTCATACTTTTTTTTTTTCCGTTTAAGCGTTCCAGCAGTCCCCTGAGCTGGGATGTCTTCTTCCTATCCTTACTTTATTCAAGTAGAAAACTGAGTTTCAGTAATGGCCTAAAAAAAAATCAGACAGCCGGGTAAGTGGCAGCCCTGCTTTCTACCCCAGGTCTGTGTTGACTCCATAGCCTTTCCACTATCCCACTAATTAGTCTAGAACATATGATTTTATTGAATCTTCCCAATTGAGTATTTAAGTGGTCTAAAGTCACTAGGACAACTGGAGCCTTATTAAAATATTTTAATGTATTTTAGTTGAGATAGAGAACTATTCTGGAAATTGAAGAGCCTGTGTTTACATCTCATCATGCCCATGTGACTGGTGGTGAGCACAACAAAATCATTTGAATGTGTGTTTTCCCACAAAATTTCTCATTTATTCACCATGTATTTCAGCCACCCATGTGTCAGGCACTGTAATAAAAAGATGACTTAGGCACGGTAGTGATGCTTGTTGTATTCAGAGGTGTGATGATGAGCTGCTTAGGGCTCTTAGGGGAGCAGTATCTTAGTGGGGTCACTGCAGTGCAGGTCTGGTCTCCAACTTTACGATTCAGTTCAGCAATTAAAGTTTATTTAGTCCTTACGATGTGCCAGGTCCAGATACTTATCCAGAATCATTATGCTCTGTGGCTTGAGTTACACTGACCAAATTCAAAGATTGCTTTATAGAGAACACTTAGCAAGTATAACAGAAAATTCTTTGAATATCAGGCATCAGAAATACATCTTTCTCAGTGATGAATGTTCTTGGAGATTCTTGAAAGTTGCCCTAAGTAAGAAACAGTTGTCATAAAAATTTAAAAGCTAGCATTCTCTCTCTTACTGCTAATCTTTCGGCCTCAGATTATCTGTAGTCTTGTGATGTACGAGTAATAACCTTGGATACCTGTTTCACCTCTCACCCATGAAGAAGTGTCTTTCTGCTCCTACCTCTGGACCTGGGCTGACTTATTGGGCTGGCCCATTCCCCAAAAGGGGTGCAGGCTAGCACTGTGGGCGGGGCCAAGGCGCTCACCACAGGAGAGTACCTGGCTGTATTGTTGGGTGTGCAGGCCAAGAAAGAAGAGTCAGCTTGCATAGGACACCAGCCCAGGTTACATAGTTAGTTCTTAGCCTGCAGCCCACTTGAGTCTTGATGCTGTCTTCATGAAGCCTCCTTTCCAAAAAAAGAAAAGGAAGGGAGAGAACATAAGTTACAAAATATAAAAAGTTGAGAAAAATTCTCATACCATACCTCTAGAAAACAATATGTAACTGGATTTCAATTAAAGTGACTTTATTTAAAACAATTTTAATTGCTATATAAATCACCAATTATATTGAATTTAGTCTTTTTGAATTAAAACGTGCACTCTTTTGGGGCCGGCCCGGTGGCGGAAGCGGTTAAGTGCGCGCGCTCCGCTGCGGTGGCCCGGGGTTCGCTGGTTCGGCTCCCGGGCGCGCACCGACGCACCGCTTGGCAAGCCATGCTGTGGCGGCGTCCCATATAAAGTGGAGGAAGATGGGCACAGATGTTAGCCCAGGGCCGTCTTCCTCAGCAAAAAAAAGAGGAGGATTGGCGGATGTTAGCACAGGGCTGATCTCCTCACAAAAAAAAAAAAAAAGTGCACTCTCTTCATTACAGATAATTTCGTACATATTCTTAAAACTTACAAGCTCTACTTCACTTTTAGAAACTACATTCCAACTTCAAAATAAGTAAAGAGAAAAGAATGACTTTTTCCTTTAGCTGAATTAATGCTCAGACAAATTATAACCCTTTAGAACAAAAAGAACTTGGAGATATGATCTTGGAATTGTTGCCAGTAGGAATTGTTGAGAAGTCCTCAGGAGTGGGAGACAGGCTGGAAGTTCAGAGGCTTGTAAGTGTAACCCTGATTTTCCAGGTAGGGAAAAGGTCTGTTTCAGAATCTAAAAACAACAGATTTGATTGTTGGCAAAATTCTAAAATAGATTATTAAACTGAAAAATCAGTACTACATAGCAGAAACATAGAAAATGAGTGTTAGCATAGTTTCCAAATAACTTCTCAGTAATTGAGTTGCTTCTCGTACTAAATAAGGTTATTTGTACACTTCCTCTCAAAGGCAGGAGCTAGGACATTGTATTGTAATTAATTTTTCTTTTCTGAGGACATTACAATTAACATACTGTCTTATGAACTCTGTAATTAGAGTAATAATTCTATTTCATCTACACATTCAGTTTTCTGTACATTATCTATATGAAGAAGACAACGTTATGGGACTCTTAAAAATAATCATTACAGTGGCTCTGTAGTTACTACAGAGAAAAATGCTTTGTGTTAATTAACATCAGAATACAAAATATCTACACTATGATTACAATTATGTAAAAATTTTGTGTGCTTGTATACAAAGCCTAGAATAGAAAATGATGGAGTGGTAGATTTTTGTTATAAAGCTACTTGTGCTATAAATAACAGGCTTTAATTTTAATTATTTTTAAAATAATTCATTTTGAAATAGTTTCAAACTTACAAAAATAGTTCAAAGAACATCCGTATTCCTCTCACCCAGATTCACCAACTGTTAACAATTAACTGTATTTATTCCATCTCTTTCTCCCTATAAACATACACACAATCATGAGTCTTTTTCTGAACTGTTTGAGAGCAAGCTGCAGACCTGATTCTCCATCTCTCCTAAATATTTCATTATATATTTCCCCAAAACAAGGATATTCCTGTACATAACCACTGTAGTAGATTCAAATTCAAATTTCCCAACTTTTCAAACACTATTTCTCTTTCCTTTCTGATCCAGGGTTCCACATAGGGACTTGTTTGCTTAATGTCTTGTCAGTCTCCTTCAATCTGGAAAAATTTCTCACTCTTCCCTCCGTGTCATGTCCTCAGCAGTTTAAAAGGTTCAGACCTTACCTTCTGTAGGATAACCTTACTTAACCTGGGTCTGTCTGACGTTTCAACAGGAAAAGAGCCAGGCCACGCCTTAGCTGCAGGAATGCTGCAGAAATGATCCTGTCCTCCGCTCTGCCTCACTTCAGGAGGCACTTTCTGTAGACCCACACCACAATTGGTGATGTTGAACTCCTTTACCTAATCATGTTGCTGTTTCTCAGGTTTCTTTACTGTAAAGTCACAATGGTTCCCTTCATATGAATTACTATTTTGTGGGGAGGTATTCCAGTGTGCACCAATGCCCTGTTCCTGCCTGAATCAGCTACCTCTGGAGGTTGCCAAAGAGTGATTGTCTGTCTCCATCTTTCCTTCTACGTTTATTAGTTAGCATTCTGTATGGAGAATGCTACCTAATGCTAACATGGACTCTGGACTGTTAGTTTATTAATGGGTTATATTCTGTTACTATCGTTATTTATTTTGATGTTCATGTTGTCTCAGATTTGGCTGGCGGGGGCCCGTTGAGGTGGCTCCTGTATCCTTTTGATGTGTCCCTGGCATTCTTTGAACTCTTCCTAACCTTCTGGTACAATAAGATGACACAGGCATATCTTTTACAGTCCATGTTCCAACCTGCAATTGCCATTTCTCTAAGGTACCCTGGTTCCTTTTAGTGGAGAATATTTAGAAACCAAGTCCTGGGTGCTCGTTGTGCTCATTGCTCCGGGGTTTTCAATGCTTCTATGCCCTCTCAGCAGACAAAGTTAGGCAGTATATATATGTATTTTACCTACATACATAAATATGTGGGGCGGGGGGAGACTCTTGGCTATCATTATCCTCAATACATTGACTTATTTGCTCAGTGTAACCAATCTTACAATCATATTGGCCCTCTCTTCCACCTGACACCTTAGTGTCCCATATCCTTGAGTATTGGAGGGCACACCATTGATGCCCTCTTTGTGGCTGCTGCTCCCTCTGCCGCCCCACTAGTGTCCCATGTTCTTTGAGGCCAGTGGGCATGCTACCAAAGCATATTAGCATTCATCCCCTCCCCCATTCACTGTCCTGTTGTGAGACACCACCTACTTTGTTCTGTAAAGTATCAAAAAATAAACAGGAGGATATGAAATATATCAAGTACACAAGAATTTTATTTTGTTGAATTTATTGTAGCTCCATTAGAAAAGTAGTATTAGCTATTACTTGCCTTACTATGGCAGTTATGATGGAGTTGAATTTACTGGTAGGAAGATAAAAAAAAAGGAGGGGCGGATTTTGCTATTATTAAGTCTTTTGTTGGGTTTATTTTAGTTATGTAATTTCCGATCTTAGTAAACAAAGAAAAAATTTTAAAGTAGATATGTAAAGAAAAGTTTAACTATTCACTGTTTTTAAAAGTTGTTGAGAATGAATTGTTTTGTCTTGATTTATGTTTCATTTTGATAAAATATTTAAATAAGAACTTCATTATATGTTAGTCCCCAAAATAGTTTTTGCCCAATCCATGAACATCTTGTTTACTAGACAGTGGATAATTTGGCCTATTTGCAAATGGACTAGGGTCTGCATGTGGATTTATATATGTGTAAGATAATCTTTCTACTTTTATGCTCACTTAGAGAAAATTTAAAGAACATTTCATTGTTTATGTATCATAAGGAGGATCAGATTCTTCCCCCAATATCCAAAACTGCCTCTTAATTTTAATAATTAGTGTTTTAATTATAAATGCTTGCTATGTGGTATATACTGAATGTTTTACATATACGGTCAATCCTTATAACAACCCCTTGAGATATGTATTATCACCTCTATATTACAGATGAGGAAAGTGGATTAAGAGATTGCTTTCTGTTCCTTAACTTTTTTACTAATTAGTCTCTGCTACCTCTAACTTGTTTTTTCTCTAAATTTATAGTTTAATTTTTTTTCAACATTGTTTAATTTGCTTCACAGAGATCGAAAATTGTGCAATTTGGGATTAAAAGGCTACTATATTAAAGGCAATGGCAACGATGCAGGTAATACAGTATAAAACTATATAGCCCTTTTTTGCTAAAATTAACCATAATACTGTATTAATTTAAGTATAATTTGTTATAATACTATATTATTAGCATAAAATATTATAAATGGCAAATAATCCTTTAATCAGAGACAGTCCTCATTTTTTATTATAACATGGTTCTAGAATCCCTATCATGGCAGATCTTTTCTTTTTCTGTAGGTAACTCCTTTGTGGACTTGAGGTAGCCTCTTTTTGCCCTTTGTAAGCATTCCTTCTTTAGTTGTCGCCGTTAGATAAGAGCAACCTGAAATTTAAAGCTTTGAAAGGTAGAGAATGTATAGTTTCTTCAGCAGAATTTTGTTGTGTTAAAAGGTAAACTGAGACACATTAAAATTTTCAAGAGTTAATTTGGGCAAAATTATTATAATTGGGCAAAGTCAAATTGGACAGCGCCAAACCAAAGGTGTTTAGGAGTGCTCCACCAGCAGGAGCTAGGGGAGGGGTCTTATGCTGAAGCAATGCAAAGAAATCATTTGATTGGCCATAGTTTATGCAGTTGCCTTATTTGGGAAAGCTGAGTTGGCTATGATTGGTGGTTCTTCGGTTTCATTTTCTCAGGTTCCAGTGCATTGACTCTGGCTTAGGTTTTGGTTTGTTTGGATAGGCTACCAAGGCATTAGAGCCAGCTCAGTCTGATGGCCTCCTGGTTAAATACTTGAACAATTGTATAGATAAATGATTCAGGATAAATTCCAAGTGAACATGCATATCTTTTGCCTGAAGTAAAGAGGACACAGTCTGGGTTAATTTTCCCAAATAACAAATATAATTTGTTCTATACTTTGAGCCTCACCTAGTTACCTGGAAACCGTTTTGATCTCTCAGAGTTCACTATCAGGACCCCATTTGTTCTTTTTTTTTTTTTAATTTTTTGTTTATTCCAGTAACATTGGTTTATAACATTGTAAAAATTTCAGGTGTACATCATTATACTTCTGTTTCTGCATAGATTACATCATGTTCACCACCCAAATACTATTTACAACCCATCACCACACACATGTGCCTAATTATCCCTTTTACCCTCCTCCCTCCCCCCTTCCCCTCTGGTAACCACCAATCCAATCTCTGTCTCTATGTGTTTGTTTATTGTTGTTACTATCTACTACTTAATGAAGGAAATCAAACGGTATTTGACCTTCTCCCTCTGACTTATTTCACTTTGCATGATACCCTCAATGTCCATCCATGTTGTCACAAATGGCTGGATTTCATCGTTTCTGGACCCCATTTGTTCTTTCCACGCAAATCTTTTATGTTTCTCTAGACACAGGGAAAACTGCAGCGTGAGTTACAGACTATACAGTGAAAAATCACTGTATCTTCAGTGGATGAAATGTTTGGTTGTGTTTCAATGTTACATTGTACAAACAAGATTTCTTTAGATACTGGACTCCCACCAAACATAAGAAAATATGCATACTGTGAGAGAAACATAAAACTTAGCTGATTTGCTTTTCCTATTTTGCTGTTTCCTGAGCTGTCTCTCTCCATAAGTTCATTGAGTGGAATGGTGAGTGGAATTACCTTCATTATTTAGATAGGATCTTTTTTCCTTCTTTCTTTTAGTAGAATTTGTGCACGAGATTTTTCTTTTTTTCAGTCTCCATATTTGCTGTGTAAGATTCCCCTTTCTGTTGCCTAAAATCGTTTAGCTGGAGTGCAACTCAGCCCTAATTCAGTATGCTAATATATAAAGTGATTTTTGTCTCACATTTTAAGAGCATTTGAATGGCATTAGTCCAATTAGTGGTATGATCTACTTTTAGATAACCATATTAAGATAAAGTAAAACTTGTTATAATAAAACAGGTTTCCTATAAGACCTAGAATCAGGGAACTTGAAAGGATCTTCCAGTTCTGTGGATTCCAGAGTTTTAATAGCAGAACGCTTCCATTAAATCGGTTCTCCCACAGAGTCCCAGGGCATAAATCCCTGTTGTGATTGAAGTACCTGTTAGGGGCCTGAAGACATACCTCTCACCTCTCTTATTAACAGCTCCTAAAATAACTCCATAAATCATCATTTTAAATCCACTGATCTAGTTCAGACAAGGGATGTGAAAATGTAAATCTTTTCCTTCTGGTTGCTCTGCTGTTTTCCGTCTTACGTCCTCAGTACCTTGTACCATGCTTGGCGCAGAAGAGATGCTCAGTAAGTGTAAGTTGATGGGCCACTGTATGGATAGTGGCAGGCAGAGCCAGACTAGAAGTTGTCTCTTGAGCCTTAGTTGGCTGTTTTTTTACTAGTCCGTATTACCATCAATTGCTTTTTTTCCTTTTTTATTTTCTTCCCCTTAAAAATTGTAACATTTGTACACCTTTACTTTGGGCAAGTCATGTAATAACTCTGTGTCTCAGGTTCTCCGTTAAAATGAGGATGATAAAACCTGTGTCTAAATTGTCTTAAAACTAAGTTAACAAATGCTGTCTGTAGGAGACCAGGGCACAGAAGAGGAGGAAGGTGGCACTACAGAATCACGTGACAGCAAAGGCATAGGCCTAGATGAAAGTGAGCTTGACTCTGAGGCTGAACTCATGAGAAGTATGGGGCTGCCACTTCAGTTTGGTGGGACGTCTGCACATAAACATTTTGAGGTAGCTATTAATTTACTTTTATTATTTCTGTTTCTTAGTTTTCTTCATAAAATAACACATGGAATTTTTTTATCCCAAATCTAATCCATTGATAAATTAGAGCACTGTACCTCTTTTTAAATGTATATATTTATAAATTAACCAAAACTGCAAGTTGAGATATGTCTCACATGTGATTTTTCCTCCTCTTAGAAACTTAGTAAGATTCACTTCTTTGTGTAACTAAAAGCCCGGGGTGGGGGGATTGAAGGTATTTTATTTAATTTAATGTCAAAATAGACTTGGATTTAAAATAGACTTGAGTTCTACTTTCTCTTATAGTTTATGACATGCATTTTATATTCAAGTTATTTGTCTTATGTAGGTGTCTATGAATACTAGAAATAAAGTTAAAGTTAAAAAGAAAAAGAAAAAGCATCAAAAGAAGTACTTAGATGAAATTATAAGAGAATCTTGGAGACAAGAATATGTAGAAGATGACATTTTGGCTTCAGATGATCCATCTTCTGTTGAACAGTATGAGAACACCAGAAGATGTAAACTTCAAACCAAAAAAGACATTGAAACTGAAAATCTTCCTGTTGAAAATACATTATCTCCAAAGCTAGAAATTACAGAGAAATGGGAAAAGTATTGGAATGAATATGGTGGAGGACTATTATGGCAAAGCTGGCAAGAAAAACATCCAGATCAAGCACTATGTTCTGAACCTTGGAACATTCCTGATACAAAGGAAGAATGGGAACAACATTATAGTCAACTTTATTGGTATTATTTGGAACAATTTCAGTATTGGGAAGCTCAGGGTTGGACTTTCGATGCCTCACAAAGCTGTGATACAGATACTTGTGGGTCTAAAACAGAAGTTGACAACAAGAAAGGTGAAAATTGCATGAAAGCAGGTTTACTTTCCTTTCCATCTTCATCAGTTGGTAGCGAAAGCTCTAGTTCAAGTGATAAAGATCATAATGAGATACTTGATGGAATTAGTAATATAAGTTTGAATTCAGAGGAGGTAGAACAGAGCCGATTAGATTCTTCTGTAAGTTGTGATGGACATCAGTGGCTAAGTGAAGTTAACAGCAGAAGAGAATGCCCTGCTTCTGGCCAAAATGAACCATGTAATGGTGGAACCAAGGAAAGCAGCTTGTCTGGGAATAATAGAAGCACAAACCAACCGGCTCAGGGTAAGATTGGCCAAGATTTATCCTACTGAGTAATGGTTAACAAAATGAATCTCTTTAGCAAAATAACTAACACTAGTCCATTATGGTAGAGTTAAATAATGCCAACTTACATTTTCTAGTATAATAATAAAATGATTTAATCCTCTTATTTTTATATCACAAGTTGTTTATTACCCTTTTGTATAAATAAAAAGAATATTTGCATAGGCTTCTGAAAAGTATCATTCCTTCCTCTTGTACCTTTGTGGCCAGTGAATTAGAACTTGGAAATCCCTTGGGAAATCTAATTTAGAGTGAGCTTGGAATGTCAGAGTTTCTCCTACAAGTTCCCAGGAGGCATGTGAGAGATTGATTGAGAGCACACGTTTGACATTAGGCAAATGTGACTGTGAGTCATATCGGAAATTCGGTTGGGACAAGGGAACTCTTGCTCTATAGAGAATCTCAACAGGGCATGATATTAATTTGTAACTGGAAGGGTTGATTTTAGGATTCTCATAAGATATCCAAGATAAGGAATTTGGTTGACTCCTGCCTAAGTGATTTAAAAAAAAAAAATCATTGTGCGGACTGGTACCACTGTCAGGACTAAAAGCCAGTGAGAAGTGTGTTCAGAGAAGTTAGGGTAGGATGAATAAGAATGCTCTTGCTAGGGAGAAGCGTCCTACCGACTCATGGCCCCAGGAAAATGGGAGAAGAGGAAATTTTTTTTATAACTTTTGAATTTGTCCTGAAGCCCACTAAGATGTTGTCTTGGCATTCTTGATGTTTGGTGCTGGAAAAGTCTGGTTTATAGGGACTTTCTTCTCAGCCTTATTCCTGTATGAAGCAAAAGGTTTTGGCCTTTTACTTAACAATTGGGTTTGCTTTGCTGTCTCAGATAGCTGATCTTCATCTAGTTCAGAGTTTCCTTTAGAGTTACTAAAGAGCTCTATCTACTTTTTTATTTCTCTTTTCTCTGTACTCTTACAATGTCAGTACAGTGTTCTCTTTCCTTTCTCTTTTGCTGTTTTTTCCATCCTTTTTTTATGTGATTATTTTATATTAGTCTTTTGATACTCTTCAATACTCTCCTTATTACTTTCCATAGTTATTTTGACCATAAAACTTGAAATATGTTTATTGGTCAGTACACACAAATATGCGTATTGGCCCCTATCTTACTGCTTCATGCTATTCCCTTTGATTATCCTTCCTTATCTTCCTACTTTTTTCCTTTGTCAAACGTAGTAAACCTCATCCTTTCTGCCTTCTATTGCCTGTTTCCTAAGTTATATATATAGATTGACCATTTCTATTGCCTGTTCCCTTAGTTATGTATATAATTGGCCATTTCTTTAATTAGCTCCAGGGTGACTGCCATCAGGATCAGCTTGAGAATTCTAGGTTTTCATTTGTTTTAGATCCTCCCTTGAGATCAAAACGTAAGATATGTATTGCATTTCTCTTTAAGTGTGTTTTCTACTTTTTTGTGGTTGGGTGTTCTCCCGAAATAGTCTGTCCCCACACAGTCAAAGCTTCCCACTCTCTACATTGCAGACACCTCTCCTTCTAGTCCCACCCAACTACTTTGTTCCAGTCTGAAGAAATAGAGAACAAAGATATGTGCCTCAGTTGGAGCCACCACAAGTTAAAAATACTTTTTAAATGCCTATCTTTCTGTTGCTTCCATTATTAATTTCAGAGCTATATTAGAGACAATTAAATGTATTTGCTTCTTAATAAAGAGAAATTATTTTTAATCAGTGTGATCATGCTGTCTTTAGAGTCATTTAGATTAAAATTCTATCAAAATGTGATAGCTAACAGCTATCACAGAGGTAACTTTATGGATTAATTTGTGTGGATTTGGACAGCTGTGAGGTAAGAGTTACAGTTCACTTTTTAAGTAGTTAGATCATGGAAACTTTAAGAGATGTAGCTTTGGTTGTTTATGCTCACACTCTGCATGCAGGTACACAGAATAGGTAGATGTGGTCTGGCACTTTGCCTGACGTGCACATACGGTTCATTGTAGGAAAGGCAGTGAGATATTTTGGTTGCCTTTGCAAATGGCAGAAGAGTTGTCAAACCAAGGGGGAAAGTTCACTGCAATGTCTCTGCCCCTTTAGATTCACAGGAGTCTTCAGAAGCAAACACGATCAAAGAAAGACCACATCCCAGTGGTGTTGATGGAGATGAGAGTGAAGAAGATCCACCTGAACATAAGCCAGGCAAACTCAAGAGGAGGCAAGTTGCATATTACTTTCTCTCCAGAATGTGTTAGCATAAGCACTTGTGTGCATGAGTGAGTGGTTATAAAGTGCTTGTTATATTACAACACTGCAGATCCTATGAGGGGAAACGACAAGACACACTGGCAAGATCCTGGGCTTTGGAGCATGGTCAGATCCCAACTCTTGCCTCTTATTCTGCCACAATTTCTTATCTATAAAAAGGGACTGATGCCTTTTTTGTGAGATCATTGGGAAGACTGGAACTAGCATGTAATGTATCTGACACTTAGTAGCGATCATTGGATGCTGCTTTTAACTAATAGTGTATAAGTAGGTACAGTCTCTCTCTGGAGGAAGTTCTAATCTTTTTTCAAAAGTCAGTGTATATTATCACAGAATTTTATTGCTGAAGTAGACCTCAGATGTATCAAATGTAATGCTCTCATTCTATAGATAGGAATACTAAGACAAAACAAAGGTAAATGCCTTGCCCAGACGTATAGCAACAGCAGCAGCTCTAAAGCTAGAGCCCAGCCCAGCTCTTTCAGAGGCAGTACTCTTTCTGGTTACACCCTTGAACATAGAATTAAACAAGGAGAGGGTAGTGTAAGGTAGGATGTGGTCAAATGCTGATGCTGTAAAATACAAGAAAAAGATGGACGTTACAGAACTTGGACGTTGGCTGGCAACATTTCATTTCTCTGACAGGATATGAAGTGTTCCACATAAGACTTTTATGTTCCATACAGCTTCTAGAAAAATAGTATGCAAGCTTTAGAGGCTCAGTACCTTAGCACATAAAAGCATGTCTCTACTGTGTTCCTTTTACTTGGTAGACATTGATTGTTAACTCCTCCATTAGTTCCTGCTAGTTCCTGGAGGCAGAGATTGTCTGTGTACTTATATTCCTGAGACCTCGTAGTTCCTCCATAAATGGTTGGTGAGCTTAAGGTAATTTTTAGGAATTCTTACCATTTTCATTTGTTACTGTCGCCCAGGTAGTAGATATCACTAGAAGGCATCTCCAATAGATGGATGATCCTGGGTTCCTTAATGTCACTTGTATCACAACTTTATTCTTCTTAACGGTTTTTGTCTTTTGTAATTGTTTTGGTTGGGTTGATAGTTCTCAAATGTTTACTTGTTTATTTTTAAGGAGAACCTCTAGAGATAACACTCTAGGAGATTAGTTTAAGGCTGCAGCTTTTACTGGTGTTTTTCCAAAGGAAAATGGAGAGAATCCATATTTGTACCGTGTTCAAGAATTCTTGACAAATTCTTGACATGGTTTAAGATTTGAGTGCTTACTGCTGTGTTCCAAACAATGCTAGGTACTTTATTTCATTTGGAAAATCCTGATTAAAGAACTCTTTCCTGTCTTCCTGGATTTGTGAACCATGGTGATTGTCGGGATGGGAAAGTTTGCATAGGTTGACTATGTGTACTTTTTGATATTTGCCTGCACCAGTCAGCTCTGGAGGTAATGGCTTATCACTATTTACCTTTTGTTTATTTGTTTAGCCATGAACTGGACATCGATGAAAACCCAGATTCAGACTTTGATGACAGTGGTTCCCTTCTAGGATTCCAGCATGGCTCGGGACAAAAGTAATTATACATAAATGCTATTGTCTTCCAGAAATCTTAGCCACTTTAGCTGTTTTAAAGCTCTCTGATATTCAGATAGCTAATAATGATTATGTATTTGATAGCATTTGAGATGTTAATTAAAACGCTACCCTCTCTTGTTAGTAAGAATCTTGGAGATATCACTGTACATTTGATGTATTTATGTGTATCAACTCATTTGCACTTCCTAGCAATCCAGTGTTACTATTCCAATTTCATAGATAAAGCAACTGCAGCTCACAAAGGTTTTGACTTGGTCAAGATCACATCATTTCCTGAGGAGGGGATTCAAGCCCAGAGCTTGAGACTTCTAAGCATGGTTCTCTCTTCATCTAACATCTCACGTATCTACCTCTGTGTACATCTGAAGTGTATAGCGAACATGCCATGAAAACTTCAAACCTGCAGTAATCTTTTTTCTTTTTTGTTATGAAAGTAGTACAGCTCAAACAAAACAGAAGTAAAAAGTAAAGAGTGAAAATCTTTTCTTCAGATCATTCCCATAGGTAGGCAATGTTTGGCATATATTATTCCTAGTTTACTAATGTGTGTTTTTATGATTATGTGCATATACACACGTTACTCTCTTTTTATAAAACACAAAAATGGAATCATGCTATATATATTCTGCACCTTGCTTTTTCCCCCCAACAATGTACCATGAACACCCTGCCTTATCAATACATTTACCTAATCCTTTCAGTGGGGCCATGTGTTTAATTGACCATCCTGTATTGTACCTCTAGGTTGTTTCCTAAGAGCTAATCATATGCCCTTGAGGTCCCCCCAGGTTATCGCATGTACCAGTAGTTCATTCCTTCTTATTGCTGAATAGTATTCCGTTGTATGGGTGTACCATAGTTTGTTCAACCTTTCATCTATTGGAGGACGTTTGGATTGTGTGTGGTATTTTGGTATTACAAATAAAGCTGCTATGAACTTCTCTGTACAGAAAATACAAGTTTTCTCTGGGATTAAATGTCCAAGCATTAAATATAAGAAAACTGAAGGGCTTATTGCATATGACATGAAGACTGAAGTGAGTAGATAAGGCACAATAAAGACCTAAACCACTGGTTTAAATCAAGATTAAGGTCTTGGACGTTTCTAAGGGCTGAGACTTATTTTGTTAGTTGTGAAATTTTAATGGATACTTATACATTATGAAGTCAGCAAGGAACGGACATAGGTCTCAAGGTTGACATAAATTAAATACAAATTAGTTCAGAAATACATGCTCAGAATTATAATACTATGAATAATTTTTTTAAAAGACTATCAGTTAATCTCTCCTATATGGTACTTCAAGGCAGTTGTAGTTCATATAATCATTTAAAGCTAAAGATCATAAAGATTAGTAATGTAAAGGGTTTTCCTGATATTGCCATGTTTAAATTCCTAGCAGAATTTATTTCTACTCACATATAATTTTATTCAGAAATTACTTGGATAGCTCTTGCTAGTATACACACATAGAAATTTATTTTGTTACCTAAGGTTTAACTTAACTATTCTCCTATTTAGAGCACCCAATTCTACTTAAAAGATATACTTTTTATAAGGAAGTTTATAATATGGCTAGAAGATAACATCTGACATTTAAAACCAAACTGTTCAGAGGAGTTTATAAGTGCTAAAATGTATACTACACCCTAAGTCCCTAATAGTCTGTAGGAGAGGCAGTTAATGAGGCTTGACATAGTCAAAGATGGCTTCACAACAGGATATATATCTTTTAGGATGGAAAAAGTCAGATGGTTAGCTCAGGTAGACATTCTCTAATTATTTTAATAATAAAGGTTTGCTTCTTTGGTGAGTTCGGATTGATTTCGGTTAAGAATTTAGTGACCACTTTTAAGATAATTTGAACATATCCAGATATATGTTAAAGAACCTTTGGCATCACCTCACTGTGAGAAAAAATTATATTTCCCAACATGCAATGGAGTTATATTTTCCTACTATTATTACATTTTACTCTGTAATTTCTGCTTTCTGCTCTATATAAGATATGCTGATATTTCAAACTTTGATGTTTCACATTTACTAGAGAAGTAACATACAAGCTAGACCTTAAACTCCTCTGCATTTTGAACTTTATTTCATAATTTTCATAATTTAGAAGAACGAAATTAAAATAGTGACTCCTAATAGAAAAATAGTGAAAATTGTTAGTTTTATTCTCTATTCATATAAAAAAACAAATTCATAGAACTTAAGGTTTGAGTAAACTTCTTTTGGTTTGGTCACAGATATGGTGGAATTTCAAACTTCAGTCAGCGACGGGTCAGGTATCTACAGAAGAATGTGAAGTATAAGTCCAAGTTCTTGGACATGAGAAGGCAAATAAATATGAAAAACAAACACATCTTCTTTACTGAAGAGTCAGAAAAAATTATTTTCAAGAAAAGCAAAACTTTGAGTAAGGTATGTATAAATTTTGTTTTATATTTACAGATAGAATCTCATTTTGTGAGCTTGACTTCTTAAAATTGTTTTCAAATGGGAATGCTGTTTCTAGCAGATATAAGGGTACATAAAATTATTTTCCACTTGCTTCCTAAAGGCATATATTTTGTGTGAACTAAAGTTGGAAAAAAGTAAGTTGGGGACAATGTGGAAAGGGGATGTTTTGAAAGCTACACAATGTATCTGGCCAGTTAAGTAGGTAAAATTGCCACTGTCTATGTGGTAACGGGGGATTTCTCATCGGCTTCCAGCTCAGTAGGGTCCCAGAAGTCAGTTTCTGGTAAAGCTTTTATTGTAAGCCTTAGTTTTGAGGTTATCTAGAGGTGATCCATCAAACTTAGCACTAACAAGTTCATCCTAATGGCATGAGACTCAAGGCGAATTTAGTGATTCACACTGTTAACTGGAATATTCACATCCTCTCTCCTGTACTCTGCTGTACCTGCCACCCAACTACGTGGAAAACAAGCATAATTACAGTTGCTTTTGCTCGGTGTGATGAGCGATTCTTCTGCATCATTGAAAAAAAGCACCTTCTAGTGAGCAGAACCTTTGTCTCATTCACACCTCCAGTAGCTCTTTAGGGCAATGGAACAAAATCTCAGAGCCAGTGCGGACTTTGCTTTACTCTTAGGATACGTACATGATCATCCCTACCTTCAGCATTCTTCCAAGCCATGCTCCAAAATTTATAGCTGATTTCAGTTTTATTATATTTCAGATTGGTTGGTTGCTGGTGATAGTTTAATTTTTTAGTGGCCCTGGCTATATCTGGAACAGATTTCCCTGTATCAGTCCAATCAGTCCTGTAGGACTTTTTATAATGTTTTGGATGTGATAGTCCCCGTATATTCATCTGTAGATGAAGAGCAGAAACATAACTGCTAAGTATTGCTGAGGAAAAAAATAAATGTGGCTGTTATGCCCTTAGATATCTGATTGATGTATAGGCACAGTCCCCTCAAAGGAAGATTCTGGGTTCTCATCCATGCCCATCGTCTGTCTACCACTCTTGTTCTAATTTCCTCTCTTGTGAAGGTCATGAAGATCTGTTATGAAGAATACTCTTGTTACAGAAGATTGCAAGGAGGTATATATCATCTGATCTTGAGCCTTATTAACATTTCAAAGAAGAAACCTAGTTTTTAGGAATCATTTTACTGGTTCTACTGCTTCATTAAAAGGCAGCTCACATTCTTTCCAAGATAGCACTGCTTTTATTCTTAGAGACAGATTGGCGCTAAAACTTTTTTGAGTTCATCTTTGATACTGAGTACCGTTTAACATAGATTGTAGCCTGGGCCATTGCAGAAAGCTCTGTATGATTTGAAAAACTAAAATGAATGATTCAACAATGGGTAGGTACTTTTGTACTTGTAATATCACATAGTACAGTTACATTGTTAGAAGCCTTTGTGGAAAGCTACTGGAACAGTTTTATCATCTTAGTGTTAATTGATAACAGGAAGGTCATAGTCTTGTGTTTAATCTGATATTTTCTTCCTTTTAAGAAATCTTTAATAAGTTCATAGCATGTTTAGATAATAAAGTGTGGTTAGCTCAAAATTGCTTACTCACATTAGCTTGTATGATACAGCATACTTATCAGAGCTAATAATTGCGACACAGCTTGTCAGTCAAGTCACAAATGGTAAAGCAGCTGGGAATATTCTGTGTAATTTGGAATTAATTCACGCTTGTAACATCTTACAATTTCAGGTAGAAAAATTCCTAAAATGGGTTAATGAACCAATGGATGAGGAAGCATCGCAGGAGTCCATTTCTCGTGACAATGTACAAGACACTTGCACAAGCAGTGATTCAGAGGAACAAGAAACGTCTGTTAAAAAAGGTGATGACCCACTGGAGACAAGCCATCCAGAACCTGAAACGCATCAAGCCATCTCTTTAGCTGGTGAACTTGAAACAGGAAAAAATGAAGGAGACAGCACAGTGGCAGCTGTTCCAGATAAGGAGGATCATGTTACTCAGGACGTACCAGATTCTCTTCAGGTTGAAACTGAAGGTAAGACCAAATATGCTTCAACTTGCTAATGGATTTAGATAAATACATTTTTTAAAATATGTTTTTTCCTACTTTTCACTTATGAAGTGAAACCTAAGGATTCACTGCTATTTATTTTTAAATTGAGAGAAGGCAGATTAAGTGTAAATGTGCTAATGGCTATGGTTTGCCCAAAGCGCACTTCACTCTTTGCTGAGCGAGCACAATAAAATAAAAGATCAAGTATGTGGTAAAATGGTGTTTGAGTACCTCCATCTTTGCTCTTAAGGTTGGTCTCTGCCACTGCACTCTGTCCCATGGGTCACAGGTGGCCAGTCCCTTTTATTCCATTGAAATTTAGTATTGCCCTGGTTTTCTTTCTGATAATTCTTTATTTTTTTGTTTTTTTGTGGTGGTTGTTTTTGGTAGTGGTAGTTTGTTTTTTGGGTGGTACATTGACGTAAACAAGTATTTACAGTGGTTGGCTATAATGAACGGAGAGCAGAGTAGCATTTTCACTTATGTCCTCTTGTACTATATGAATTTATTTTACAGCAAATGTTCTTTTATAATTTAAAAAACAATAATTGTATTCAATGGAACATTGAGGCTTTTATAAGGAAAGAATTTTCATTTCACATAGTATTCAGTTTTATTGATGAATTATTTCAGACTTGCCCTAATGAAACAATTATATTTATTGTGATGGTTTCTTTTTTAACTTAGTATTGAGGAAAATGCATTATTTGAATCATGGTTTTTTTTTCTTTATGTGTTGCGTGTGTGTGTGTGTGTAGACCTATGGTCTTTGAATCACATATTCTTTGCCTCTCTAAACAGCATACTTAAGGTAGTTTAAATTTTTTTTATCGTCATCGTACAACTGATGTTCATGTGGTACTTGCAGATTTTTGAAATGCTTTTGTGGGTCTTATTCTCATTTAACCTGTAAAGTAGCCCAATGAGCTAGGTATAATTAGATCCATTCTTTAAATATGGAAGGTAAAGCTCAGAGAAATTAAGAAATTTGCCCAAGATCAGGCAGGCGTGAATGGCATAGCTAGGACTCAGTACCAAGTTGTCTGATTCCTAAATCCCCTTTTCCCACTCTGCCCTACTTCCTCGTCACCACTCATCACCATCAGGTAGTGCTCACCTGCGGTGATGCTACCATCTCAGGGGCATGTGGAAGATGTTGGTTGTTAGAATGACCCTGGGAATTCTAGCAGTTAGTACTGTGGATTACTTAACGTTAAGTCGTGTACAGGATGGTCTTGTGCAATAAGGAATTGTTCACTCAAAATGTCGGTGTCCCCTCTCTTGAGAAGCTCTTGCTGCACTTTGCTGTTGATGACACCTTTTTGCTATTTGCAATGATCGGCTGACCATATTAAGATATAGTCCTATCCTTGAGGACTGTTTAAATGTCATAGAGTTTTATTTGTCGACATCAGTTTTTGTCACCATACTTAGTTGTGATAGCCCTCTCATCTTTCTAAGTTGCTACTTCTAATCTGCTCGGAACTGAAGCCAAATAACCAAACTAATAAAAGTCGTTTTTCTAAGAAAAAGTCAGTCTCTGAATGAATGATTTCCTTTTCTATTGAATGGAACTAGTGACCTATGTTTCAATTTCTCAGAGGCCGTTTGACTTCTAGGTAATGGCTGGGTTCAGGGGATTGATGTAGCTGAGAGTTGGAGCTTAATCAGTCCTTCGGAGGTTTTTATTTTAAAGAAGGGAAGGGAAATGTTTGGATTTCTATAATTCACCAACTAAAGCAGTGTCTTATCTAACAGAACTAATAACTTTTATACCCATAATAGTACCTCTACATATCTCCTAACAATCCTGTGAAGTAAGTGTGTAAAATACTACTCATTCATTCATTCCTTTTGAGGAATGAAAAATTGGAGCTTAGAGAGCCTGGGCTACTTTTCCAAGCTAAGGGAGCCAATAAGTAGCAAACTAGAGGCTGTCATCGAAAGTCAGTGCTGTTTCCACTGTGCGCTCCTGCTTCTCCAGATGTGGTATTGTATATGTGTTCTGGAACACAATCCCAAATAATTATTTGGTGTGGCTGCACTTTTAGATGAATTCACCTATGATTTCCTGTTTTCATAGTGAGCAGCTATATTCTTTATATTCTTTTATTGTAGCTGAAATTAAAAAGAAGAAGAAGAAGAAAAAGAAAAACAAAAACAAAAAGGCAATTGGTCTGCCTCCTGAGATAGCTGCTGTTCCTGAGCTGGCAAAATACTGGGCCCAGAGATACAGGCTCTTCTCCCGTTTTGATGATGGGATTAAATTGGACAGAGGTAAAGTATATATGTAATTTTTACTTTATTTCGAAATAATTTCAAACTTAAAAGTTGCAAGAATGTGGGGAAAATTTTCATATCCCTTTACCCAGGTGCAGCTATTTTAGCATTTTGCCACATTTGCTTTATCATTCTCTCTGTGTGTATATGTGTGTGTCTGTTTTCCTGATCCAGTTGCCCCTACTCCTTAATACTTTAGTGTGTATTTTCTATGAACAAGGATATTTTTATGTAACAATGGTAAAATTATAAATTTAACATTGTTACAATATTATAATCTACAGTCTGTGCTCTAGTTTCATCAATTATTGTAATCGTGTCCTTTATAGCATTTTTTTTCTTCTAGTATAAGATATGTATCACATTTAGTTTTCATGTTTCTTTAGTTTCCTTAAATCTGGAATAGTTGCTCAACCTTCTTTGTCTTTCATGACTGACATTTTCATTTTTTATTTTTTTTATTTATTTTTTTGGTGAGGAAGATCAGCCCTGAGCTAACATCTGATGCCAACCCTCCTCTTTTTTTCTTGGCCCTGGGCTAACATCTGTGCCCATCCTCCTCTACTTTATATGGGACACCGCCACAGCATGGCCTGACAAGCTGTGCATAGGTCCGCGCCTGGGATCTGAACCTGTGGACCCCAGGCCACCAAAGCGGAGCATGCACACGTAACCTCTACACCACCGGGCCAACCCCCCATGACTGACATTTTCCAACGAACAACAGCCAGTTATTTTCTAGAGTGTCTCTCAATTTGGGTATATATGTGATTTTAAAACTTCAGACTCAGGTCTAATCTGTATTTCTAGCATCTTAGGGTAGATAGCAAAAGGAATTGATAGGTTATTAAACAGAATATCTGATGAAGAAATACCTAGTGCAGAAAGATGTAATTTAATGAATTAACACTGGAAATGTTGAATTCTTTCTCATTTTCCTGCTGTGACCTTGAACAGCTTACTTAGTTCAACAAATTGATGCTTATTTTCATATTGGGGCTACCTAAATATTGATCTTTATTAACTGTCAGAATCAGGAAGTCTTGATCTGTGGTAAAATTTCAGGGGTTCTATGAACCTCATAAAATTATTTACAAAATGTACTTTGAGGAAAGTACATAGAAATTTGTTAGGAGAGGTAAGACTAGGTAAAAGCTTTTAACTCTATGAAAGGAGTTTATATTTTTATTCTTCCAGCAACGAGGAGCCGTTTAAAGTTTTGGTAAGGAAAGGCAACAAGAAAATTGGTACATCCTTTTATTCAGAGAAATATCTTTCCAAAAAATGTAAGTTTCTTCTCTTGGGAAAGAAGGAGGGCAGTATCCTCTTTCCTCTGGAGTGGGCATGGGACCTCGTTTCTGAAAGTGATGAGGATTCTGCTGTTCTTGCTGCTCTGCAGCCTTTTGCTGTCAGCTCTTTGCTTTTCCTGACCCTTTGGAAATGTGCGAACTTTTCCAAAATGTCTAGTACAAATCGAGATCATTGCTTCCCCGTTGGGAATGAAATAATTGGGAAACTCTGTGGAGTTTGGGGAATTGGCCAATTAGAATAGCTAACTTCCCATTTTCCGTAGTAGATAGTCAATAGTTAATACTTCAAACAGAAAAATCGGAATTGCATTCAGTTATTGGAAGTATATTACAAAGGAATCAGGCAACAATTGAAGTCATTGCTTCTGTGGAAATTGGGAATGGGAATGGTACTACTTTTTATAAGAAGCTTTGTAGAACTTTTCTTTAAAACTAGGTACTTTATAAGTTTTCTAAAAGAGAAACTAAGTTTTTTTTTTTTAAGTATATAATATATAGTAATATTTGCTGTGTTTATGCTTGGGTTGGCTTCTTGAAATTGAACATCTTAACAGCCGTACTCTTCCTTCACAGAGGGCTGGTTTTCAGTTACACCTGAGAAGATCGCTGAGCACATTGCTGGCCGGGTCAGTCAGTCCTTCAAGTGCGACACTGTAGTAGACGCGTTTTGTGGAGTTGGAGGAAATACCATTCAGTTTGCCTTAACAGGGAAGAGAGGTAATTAGCCATCAATGGAAGAAAAGTAATTTATTTTCAATTTATTCAGTAAATGTTTCATTTTGCTTCAGCTGATCTTTGCTGAGTTTTAATATATAATTAATAATTTAATGCCATATATTTAAAATTATAATAGCTAGCATATATGAAGCATACACTGGTATAATCGCTTCATATGTATGTATTTAGTCTACAGTCTTGTGAAGTGCATCTTTTACTATCTGCGTTTCACAGATAAACTGAGAGAGAAAGAGATGAAGTAACTTGCCCAGGATTACACAGGCACAGCTTGGTGGAGCCAAGATTATAACATTATGTAAACCTTAAAATATTAAAATGGGAGCCTAACGTTGAGAAGACAAGAAGAGTAGACAGGGTCCCAGCTTTGCCACTCACTACCTTTATGACTTGGGACATCAGTTAACCTTAATTTAAAGGAGACGTTAAATTGAAATAACCTCTGTGATACCTTTCAGCTTCAACATTCTGAGACACTAAACATCTTTTAAATATTAGATCATCCTTGTGGTTGTTAGACTTTGGAATCACCAGAAAGAAAACCTCTGTTACTATATATCTGTCAGGCACTGTGCCGAGTAGGTGGTATATGTGCTGTTTCCCTGGGGAAAGAAGGCTGTACAACATTGAATGGTCTGCCCAAATTGACATAGCTGAGCTGTGAAGCCAGGGCCGTTACTCAGTTTTTTCTGAATCTGATATCCCTGTTCTTTCTCTTTAAAGTGTGGTATATAATGTGATATTTTAGAGACATCAATTAAGTCATACTCTGAAGATGCTTTTTTTTCCCATTGTCTTTATATTATACATATAGCTTCCATTTTAATAAATTTCAGTTGTCTCATTAATTTATATCAAGTTGTTAATGTTAACTAGGAAAGCATATGATTCTGAAAAGCATAGTACAGAAGCTAGAAACTTAACATTGATTTTAGACCAACGCTGGTGACCCTTATTCAAACTCTCCTACACTCCAGGGTATGACATTTGCTAACTTTATGTGGTAGCCTCGATGAAAGCTATTTTCATATTTACTGGAATAGTATTATTTTCTCTGAATCACTATTTACTCTTAAAGTTCTACTCTGCCTTTGCCAGATAAGCCGTTCCATTTTGGCATTGTATTGTAACATGACAATTAAAATATCTGCCCTCAGATAAAGCAGCAAATAGATTTGGAAATTTCTTCAAAATATTATGGAAACAGTCCATATTGTAGATTGATATTTCTTCGAATATAGGTCTGTTACCCTGTAGCTTAGTACACATTTGGTAAAGGAAGATGTCTAATGTGGAGCTAAAGGGAGACTGCTTCTGCCCTGTTCTCACAGACCTAGCTCCCATCACAGCCGCTCGGGGTCTTTTAATCACTCAGG
The DNA here is from genome assembly GCF_057802395.1 of Ceratotherium simum simum. Taxonomy (NCBI): domain Eukaryota; kingdom Metazoa; phylum Chordata; class Mammalia; order Perissodactyla; family Rhinocerotidae; genus Ceratotherium; species Ceratotherium simum. The sequence continues at coordinate 29,162,166 of NC_141930.1, read as the reverse complement.
CTTACAGATGGCCAGCCTCTGGGAAGAAAAGGATGCACACAGCAAACACCGTGCCTCCCTGGTGCTGTCATAACCTGGCTTCTGTCCTTGCATCATATGGAACTCGAAGCTCAGGAGCCCTCAAGCGTGTTCAGCATAGTGGTGTCCAGTGACCTGCTCCCCAAACCAGAGGTGGTAGCTCACAGGTCCGCTAATGTTAGTTAGATATGCTACCCCTAGTGTGGTTGAGCTGACTACATTATGGTAGGGAATTAAAAACAAAGTATTGTGCGTGTGTGTGTGTGTTTATATACACACACACACATGCATGTAGACATACATATATGAGAAAATGGCATTGTGTATAGTTGACATGAGCCCTTTGTGCCAAACTTATTTCCATGCGGTTGCTGTCTGCACATATAACCAACTGAATGGTTAGAGAATCCACAAAGTTTTGCATTTTGCTGCTGTTAAAGATTTTTTTTCCCTTTCTATGTATTCCAGTAGTTCTGCCTCAATGCTATCCAGTAGAACTTTCTGTGATGATGGTAATGTTCTGTATCTGCACTCTCCAGTGTGGTAGCCACTAGCCACATGTGGCTATTGAATTGAGCATTTGAATGTGGCGGTGTGACTGAGGATTTAAATTCTTACTGTTATTTAATTTTAATCAATTTAAGGGTAATAGCCACATGTGGCTAGTGGCTGCTGTTATCAGACGGTACGGTTCTGTATAGTATCATCCAGCATTTGTCAGCGTTTCATTTATGTGATGGATTGAGTGCTTGCATTCTGTGAGACCTAAAAACAAAGTCAGCCTCCAAGAGAAGTGCAGATGAAAACATGAGGATTAACTGAATATATTTGATGTTGAAAGTCATTTTTTCCATTGACTTTTTGGTATTGTCAGCATATCTTTCCCTCTGTCTCTGTGCTATAAATGTAGCAGATTGAGCAGCTGAAAAGGACATTTTCATCCTTCCTCTTATAAATATGAATGTTAGTTTATTTAGAACACAAAAAATGGCGTTGGAAATGCATGATTTTGCAACATATAATTGATGCTTGTATTCATTGTTCTAGTGATTTACTTAACACATTATTTTTCAAAGTGTTAACAAATTTTGAAACCGGCGTTTTCTGGAAAACAGCTTTGTTTCCTTGACAGCCATGGTTTATGCATCAGGGTTCCACTTAGCCCTTCCAAATATAAAATATTGCCATGAACACACTGGTGCACATAGAGGTGCACTTGAGTAATTTACTGCAAGACATGAGTGAGCTAAAATTAACTCATGTTTGCATTGCTAATTATGAAATTTCAATAAATTAAATGAAAGCCCATTTGGTGAAAACATAACATTGTCTATTCCTTCTACCTAAAATGTCTCATTAAACATCATCAGCAGATGTTTTTGCATTTCTTCTTCATAAGGTGGCTATACAGGTTTGTCAAAATGTGTTTTATTTTGGTTTTCTGTAGAAGTTGTCAAATTTATCTTCCTTTGGAGGTTGCCTCATTTTGAGGAAATTGGTCTTTTCTGAAATCTTAGCATTTATAGGCTGTACGGGCAGTGGGTGACTTTCCCGCGTGTTTGCTCCGCAGCCTGTACCCTGCATGGAGCCCAGGGCCGACCACGTGTTTGGCTTTCAGTAGATACTTGGTGGCAGCTAGTGCGACTTGCTTTGGTAAAGCTGTTTCAGTGAGTCAACTCTGAAAACCAGGTCCTTCACTCACATTTTCTTGGTACAACACAAGAGAAACATTCTAATTTAGATTAAAATTTTTAATTAAATTCTCTCTCTCTGGCACATGTGGCCCAATCTCCCTTAGTCTTTAAAAAAAGGTCGTTGTACAGAAAATAAACAGACTGTTCAGAAGGTGAACTGTTCTATGTAACTAATAATCAGTATCATTTACTCATCTTTCCTGTTCCCATTTTTAGTGATTGCCATTGATATTGATCCTGTTAAGATTGATCTTGCTCGCAATAATGCGGAAGTTTATGGGATAGCAGACAAGATAGAGTTCATCTGTGGAGATTTCCTGCTGCTGGCTTCTCATTTAAAGGCTGATGTTGTGTTCCTCAGCCCGCCTTGGGGAGGGCCCGACTACGCTACTGCAGAGACTTTTGACATTAGGACAATGATGTCTCCTGATGGATATCCTTTGAAAGGCCTAAGAGTTTACTCAAACAGTGGTTGTGGAGAGAAAGGGGTGTGTGTGTGCACGTGTGTGTGTTTAAGAGAGAGAAAGAAGTTAGTGAAAAGGAGCGATATTAGCTAATAGCGCTTGATAGATTCCAGTTTGTTTTCCATAAAAAGCAAGTATGTAAAAATTAGCTAGTGATCTCCAAAAGTTATGGCAAATGTAAGGTCATATTTCCTTTGGTTGCTATCCAATGTTACCATTACAGAACAAGAACCAGAAAGCATTAATTGTGTGGAGTTATTGTCTGGAAATTGGGAATTTCCTCAAGATGTGTCCCTAAAGTCTGGGTGCTTATCCCTTGACTTTTCAACTCACAGTGACTTGTGAAAATTCTCTGTATATCTTCAGATTTTTCCTGTTACTCTTCAAGATACTGAAGCAAACCTTTATTTCATAAAGAATAGCATTTATTTATTATTTATCCCTTTTTTTTTTTTGTCTCTACTCCACAGAGGAATCATCTCTTTGACTCTAACAGGAAATGTGTTTCTAAATTGCTAATTAAAATTTAGAATGTAGACTACAATGGACAGAGTTACTCATCTATAGGAAATGGCAGAAAGAGAAAGCGTGTGTATTTCTCACTCTTGGTTGCCTACCACTAGGATAATTGAATAAAAAAGTTTAACTTCTAATTTCTGACCTATCAGGGACAGCATGCTGCTGAATTACAAAATCTCCTACTTAATTCTCTTTTAGATTCCATTAGAGGATTTAAATGTGTGCCTTATTATTACATATCAAAATACATTTGGGTTATGCTATAATAAGTAAAGAACATTTCTCTGATCAGAAATTAACTGCTGCTTTTGTTACTTTTTCCTTAATGCTGTCCACCTTTGAAATTTTCAGACTTTCCCAGAAGATCACTAATAATATTGTTTATTTTCTTCCAAGAAATGCTGACATTGACCAGGTAAGCCATTGCCAAAGAACTTCTCTGAGCCTCTGGCATAACTGTTACAAAGAATGGGCAGAAAGAGATACAGGGTATTTCTTTAATTGAGAACGTGTTTATGAGAAGTCCCTGGTTTTGACTGTTATTAGAAAACTGGAAGTATTTGGCAGTTAAATCCATGCCTGTTTCATCCTCTTCGTCTCCACAGCTCCTGACATACATAAACATAAGTAGCGCTCTGGGCTTTTAATTATAAGTCCTGAAAGGATGATCGTGTGTGTAGTGTTTCAGATGCACACACCTAAACTAGCCAAGATTTGTCTTTACTAAAACCTACCTTGAGAATAGACATTTTAGGTATTCCTGAAATAGTAGCCTAAATAGAAATATACAGACGGATAGGACCTTACTTTGCCCAAGATGAATTTCAATGAATAGTCTCGGGGTATAGGACACTTGACTAACATTCATGCATCTAACATTCATGTCCTTATTCCATTCTCACCATAAACACTTATTTTAATCATGTTATTTTTTCCCTAGTGGAATTGGATCTGGTATAATAACTCCCTCATAAAGATCTGATGATGTCTTTATTTCATGCATTTTTTGATTTTTTACAAACACTTATTATATATCTGCTTTGTGCTTTGCATTCTGTTGAAAATCTTTTGTCTTTCATATTCTAAATTTTAATGCCATGTTCCTAGGTGTGGGTTTTTCTTTTCTTTTTTTGATACTCTAAGAGCTGACCTTATTCTGAGCTTTTTCACCTTATTCTGGAGAAATTATCTCCATTATTTGTTCAGCTTTGTTCTCCTCACCATCGTTTTTCCTTTTTCTGGGACATCTATTATGTGGTTGTTAGTCTTCCAAAAGTATCTTTTCTGGTGTTTTGTCTCCTCCTTTTTCCTTCTGGGAGATTACCTCAATCTAGTCTTCCAGCTCATTCATTCCTCGGGTATGTACATTCATTATCAATCCTATCTATTTTGTTTTTTAGTTCAGCTGTTATATTCTTTATACTTAATATTTCTGCATTGTTTTTCTTCTTTTGCACTCCAATCTTACTATTATAAGAAGTTTAAATTCTTAATCAGTTCTGTCCTTTCTGCATTTGATGTAATTTATGATCTACTTTGTTTTTCTTCTATGAAATACTTACGATCCTCAAATGTCTTGTCTTAGTGAGTGTTGGCTATTGTCCAATAATGCCAAAGGATAAAGGACAGGCCAGGATCTGGTGAGTGTCAGCTCTCGCTGCACTTTAGAATCACTGGGGACACTTGAAAAACTGGGACCATCCAAGCCCCTGTTTCTTAAAGCTCCCTGGGTTGTTCTGATGTGTAGCTTGGTTGAGAACCACTGTGGAAGCCTGTCAGCCCCAATGATAACCTCAAGGGATAAAGGCGGGTAAGCTCTGGGGTTGTTAACCCAGGCACATAAGACTGTGGTTACTTATCACAAGACACCATCTCGTTATAGCTCCCCCTCCTTTGGGGAGGGGCCAGGCAGAAGCAGCATTTAAAGGCTGTACTCTAATCTTAGAGTGTAATTCATCAGCTCTGGAGTTTGGAGAGAGAGGAGTGGGAAGGCAGCTGCCAGAGGTTGGGTCCCACCTGTTTCTCGCAGCTTCTCACAGCAGAACTTTTTAGACTGCCCTGACTTTACTCCTGAGCATAGACCAGAGTTCTCGGTTTGTGCAAGTGAGGCGGCCTGCACTGTTCCTACAAGGCAAAGGCAAAGGGCAGGGAGGAGCGAGAGCAGAATTTCACATTTCTTGTTCTCCTTCCTCCTGTTTTATCTTCCCCATAAGCACGTGCCTCCTGCCCCAGGCCAGGGGGCACTACCCTCCGTCCTGCATACGCACACACATTCAGACCATCCCAGGTGTCTCTATAGGTTTCTTTTGTTTGGTGGTTTCCCTCTGTAATGTCTCCAGAGCTATCTTAACGGGAGGCAGCGGTCATGCTAGCTCAGCATCTTCCTAGGCATTACGAGATAGCTACATAAATTATAATAATAATGCAGCCTTCTCATAAGAAAGGTGGAGATTAAATGCTCTGGCTTTCTGGTGGATGACTTCAGGAAAGTCTCTGGATGATATAGCATGTCAACTGGACTTTACAGTTAGAGAAGAGTTGGTTGGAGGAGTTAAGGAGAAGGTAGCAAGAACATCGATGACATGAATATGTGGATAATGTCGAGGTAATGGGCTAAGAAAAAGAGATAGTAAGAGGCAGACAGACCTGAGTTTAGTATCAACCCTGCCACTTATTAGCTTTCTGGTGGTGGCTTTGAGGAATAAATGAAATTAGTGGATAAAGCATATATCACATACTTCTAGCCCATAAACCCTCAATCAAGTCTCGTGTCTGTTATGTAGAAGATCCTATTATAAAGTTATTACAGAAAGAATGTGAATGTTACTAAGATTTTGAAGAGGACCAATATGAAAAGGTAATGTTTTCTCCAGAGGAAAGAACAGACCACTTTAATATTTGTGAAATGATAGAATTTAATTTATAAACACATCTCAGATTATAGATTTTTCTCTTTCTCCTGTCGGAAACCAGATACACTCACTTGTTACTGGACGTACTTTCGTGTTAATTTGTTGCGCTTTCCCGTCCTCGGCTTCTCTGCTTGGTCTTTGGATCACTGGGTCTCAGCTCTGGCTACAAGTTAGAGTTGCCTGAGTGGCTTTTTTTTTTAATTGTGGTAAAATACATAACAGAATTTACGACAAATCATTTTTAAGCATACAGTTCAGTGGCATTAAGTACATTCACATTGTTGTGCAACCATTACCACCATCCATCTCAGAACTTTTTCATCTTCCCAAACTAAAACTCTGTACCCATTAAACCCTAACTCCCCATTACCCCCACCACCTGCCCCTTGCAACCACCATTCTACTTTTTGTCTCTATAAATTTGATACTCTAGGTACCTCATATCAGTGGAATCATACAGTATTTGTCCTTTTGTGTCTAGGTTATTTCACTTAGTATAGTCTCCTAAAGGTACTTCCATGTTTCAGCACGTATCAGAATTTCTTTCCTTTTTAAGGCTGAATAATATTCAGTTGTATGTGTGTACCACAGTTTGTTTATCCATTCATTCATCACAGACATTTTGGGTTGTTACACCTTCTGGCTGTTGTGAATAATGCTGTTGTGAACATGGTTGTACAGATATCTATTCAAGTCCTTGCTTCCAGTTCTTTTGGGTATATACTCTGAAGTGGAATTGCTGGATCATATGGTAATTCTATGTTTAGTTTTTGAGGAATCACCATACTGTTCTCCACAGCAGCTGCACCCTTTTGTATTCCCACCAGCAGTTCATAAGGGTTATTCCCATTCTCGCTAATACTTGTTGTTTTGTTTGTTGTTGTTGTTGTTGTTTGATAATGGCCATCCTAATGAATATGAAATGGTATCTTATTGTAGTTTTGATTTGCATTTCCCTAATGACTAGTGATGTTGACTATCTTTTCGTGTGCATGTATGCTGGATATTAATCCTTATCAGGTATATGTTTTGCCAGTGTTTTTTCTCATTCCATGGGTTGCCTTTTTACTCTCTTGATAGTGTCTTTTGCTGCACAAGTTTTTTTGTTTTTTTTTTTTTTTGTGAGGAAGATTAGCCCTGAGCTAACATCTGTCACCAGTCCTCCTTTTTTTGCTGAGGAAGACTGGCCCTGGGCTAACATCCATACTCATCTTCCTCTACTTTATATGGGACACTGCCACAGCATGGCTTGACAAGCAGTGCATCGGTCTGTGCCCGGGATCCAAACCCACAAACCCCAGGCCACCAAAGCGGAGCGTGTGAACTTAACCGCTACGCCACCGGGCCCGCCCCAGAAGTTTTTAATTTTGATGAAGTTCAACTTACCTATTTTTCTGTGTGTTGCCTGTGCTTTTGATGTCATATCCAACAAATCATTGCCAAATCCAGTGTCATGCCGATTTTCCCCTACATTTTCCTGTAAAGTTTTATAGTTTTAGCTGAGTAGCTTTTTTAAACTACTGATACCCTGGTTCACCCGGAAAGATTCTCTAATTTATTTTCTGGGATGAAGCCCAAGCATAAATCTTTTAAAACTCCCCAGGTCATTGTAACGTGCTACCAGGGTTGAGATTCTCTGGGTTAAACAAGGAGTAAATAAAATTAACAAGCCTGAAGTCTTACTCTATGAGTTAGAAAAAGATGGAATTAGATCTTGCTACCTGTCATCTATTTATGAGCCATTGCATCTAAACATTAGGCCTCCTAAATACTGTATGCTGTACCAGTTACAAGAAAAAGCACTGTCCCCTTGCTTCCTGCATTTTCATAGCAAATTTGACATTAAACCTAACATCTGCTACTCGTGTGACTCAGATATGCGTTCTAGACTCTCAAGTAAGGTTGAGCCTATTGATTCTATAATTCCTACTGTTCTCATATGTAAATATTGTACTCCATACTAGTCTCATAAGAGGCTATATGATCCTTATATTAAACATTAGATGGGCTTATTTGGTTACTTGAATGACAATAGGAAATTCACTATTTATTGTAAAAGTTACAGTGAGTAAATTTTTTTCCAGTTAACACTTGCCCGAGGAGAAAGTTAACTTTTTTCTTTAACTTGTGTTTATGGTTTATTGATTCAAAAACCTACTAGAATTACAGTTGGTAGTTCATTCACATTTTCTACCTCTAGAGGGAGTGATGACACTAAAGAATAATAGAAGTCAAAAAGGAAACTTGAGATTTCCAGTACATTGTATTGTTTGGTATTGAATTTGGATCAAATTACAGTGGGAAATCAACTTTTCTGTTTAAAATGAAGAAAATCTATCCATATGTAGGATTTTAAAAAATGAGAGACAGTACTGCAGGATTGAGAGAGAGCAGAGTTACAGAGAAGTCGACTTTTTTGTTAAGGAACATTTAGAATGTCACGACAGCCTGAACTTACAAATGGGTTGGGTTCCCAAAGTTTATGGGTCTGCTGTTTGAAACTCAGGTTGCATTTTCACCATAGGAATGTCTATAAAGAACAGTTCATTTCCCATCCAGGGAGATTTGTACTCTGGACAATAAATATAAATATTATTTAGAGTAGTTAAACTGACTGTGGACTCAATGTCGATATAACTTGTCTTGTAATCTTTCCATATAGGGGATGAGTCTAATTGTTTTCTGTATCTAGTAAAATATTTTTCTAGGTCCCCTATTGCCTCCATCTGTTATTCCCTTTTTCTGTTTGGGGGCTATTCCAGGCCATGTATCCCTTGTTATCCAAATTCCTACCGTCAAGCTCAAGAACTGAATAGTTTAGAAAATGTTTTTGTGATAGGCTCTTTGGAGGGAAGGTACATCTCTCTCTCTGAAATCACTATAGACACTTGGGAACTGATTAGATTCAATTCAGAGAGCCCAGGGTAAAAGTATTTTGTCTGCCTGACGCCTGTATCTTGCTATGTCTTGCTTCATCTCTTTCCTTTGACAGCCACAGAATTGCAGCCAGTACTAGCTTTGGATCTACTATGCTTTCCAAACGTGAAAAGCTTCTCTTTTTAAGAAGTAAATGTATACAATACAGATAGAGGTCTCTGAGCAGAGGAGAATGGTTAGTCTCCCCAAGGAAGCTATACAGGAGTAATTTTCAGACACCATCTTTGTATGAAATCCCTGTGCGGGGAATCTCCAGCAGGCAGAGTCCTGTCTCCTAGGCAGACATGGGAATGGTGAGAGGAGTGGCTCCTGGTTAATTTGATATAGTACCTCCTCATTCTTGTTTGATTTCATAACTCAAAATGTCTAGCCTAAGAAAATCTATAGCGTTTATACTTTTTGGGTCAAATTAATTTAGTTACTTTTCCTTATAATATGTTTATATCAGTACAGTCATGCATCACTTAACAAGGATGTGTTCTGAGCAATGTGTCTTTAGGCTTTTTTTTTTTTTTTTTGTGAGGAAGATCAGCGCTGAGCTAACATCCATGCTAATCCTCCTCTTTTTGCTGAGGAAGACCTGCTCTGAGCTAACATCTATTGCCAATCCTCCTCCTTTTTTTCCCCAAATCCCCAGTAGATAGTTGCATGTCGTAGTTGCACATCCTTCTAGTTGCTGTATGTGGGACGCGGCTTCAGCATGGCCGGAGAAGCAGTGCGTCGGTGCACACCGGGATCCAAACCCGGGCCGCCAGTAGCGGAGCGTGTGCACTTAACCGCTAAGCCACGGGGCAGGCCCCTCGTTAGGCGATTTTGTCACATGAACACCAGAGAGTGTACTTACACAAACCTAGATGGTATAGCCTATTACACACCTAAGCTCTATAGTACTAATCTTATGGGACCACTGTTGTATATGCGGTCCATAGTTAACCAAAACATTAGGCAGCACATTTCTGTAGAGAGCAGGGCAGCATTGAGCATCGTTCCTAACAATTGTGTTGAAAACCTTAACTGTGAAGCCCTGCATCATATACTTTCTGGCACTTGTCCAGTAGATAACTCCACCCTTCTGTGACTTCCCCCAGATGGACATCATGGTAACGATTAGGCGAAACCCCACCTATTTTATTTCCTGATAAAGCAGGAAAATATTTACAAATTGACCTAACACTGTAGGTAAAAATTATTCTGTGATTGTTTGAGTTGTATCTTTAAGTATAGAAATAGCTGTTAGATTTAATCAAGAGGTCTCTTTCTAGCTGCAGAGTTCTTGAGGCTCCCATTGGGCTAAGACACAGTGTCTAGGAGGGAAGAGTCTCTACCTATAGCAGTCATCACGTTTCTAATTTACTAGGGGGGGAGGGAGGACTTATTTATGGGTAACATTTCTAAAACTTACCATGTAGAAGAAAACAGTTACATGCTTTTGAATATTTAAAACTATTTATAAATATGGAGACTATTGGGTAATATCGTTATTTGGTAAAACATTTTAAATATAATTAAGTTCAGTTCATTAGCTTTTTTAGTGTTTGTTTTTGGCTGAATACAATAAAAATTTAGCACTAATTTCTTTGCAAGTGAATACTAAGCTATTATAGTATCTGCTTATTTAACAAAAGGAAAATTGGGGCCTTATCAGTATTGAGATTGATAAGAACTTTGTGTCAAATTGTTCTAAATGAAATTTCCATGGTGGAAATCTGGTCTAATGGCAGCACTCACATATAGCCAAAACTATAGCCGTGTGGTAAGTACAATAAAGTCATCCCAAGAAGTGTAAACACCAAAAGCAGGAGAGAGTAGAAAGAGGGCTAAGAACTGGATTGGACTTCCAGTACATGTAGGAATAGTAAACTCTAGAACTGCTTAACCTGAAAATACCCAGCTGTTAAAACTCAGAGACCTTGAAAGTACATTCATCCTTCAAAGGACCAGTACCTTGCATTTATATACAACATAGAAGCTTACTAAATGTTTCTTGTCTTAATGGCATACTTGGAGTGTGTAGGGTCCCCTGCACGTTTCATTGGAGGATCATAACAGCTCTGGAGTAAGCAAGTCAGGTTGTCAGCCTGATTTGATTGATGAGTGATCTAGGGAAGTCGAGTGATTTGCCTAGTCATTCTGGCTCACAGTGGCAGAGTTAGAGTGCCTTGCTGTCTTCCGCTGACAAGGTATTCATTACCAAAAGGAACAGATTCATCTCTTGTTACAGTTAGCCCACCATGAGATTGGGAGCAGTGAAGAGAAGTTGAGGTGACAAGAGAAGCAAGGGAAATTTTAAAGAATTTCTGCTGCGTCAGTTCTGTTCCATTCCTGATGGGTGAGAAGGACAACAGAGGGTTAAACAAGTTCACCACAAAATGAAAGGCACTGCTGCTGAGCTTTGTCTGCCACAGGTGTTCTCTTATCTCTTCTAGTAACTGGTACCCAGGTTTTTACTTTTTGTGTGTGTGTGTGAGGACGATCAGCCCTGAGCTAACATCCATGCTAATCCTCCTCTTTTTGCTGAGGAAGACCGGCTCTGAGCTAACATCTATTGCCAATCCTCCTCCCTTTTTTTTTTCCCCCCCAAAGCCCCAGTAGATAGTTGTATGTCATAGCTGCACATCCTTCTAGTTGCTGTATGTGGGACGCAGCCTCAGCATGGCCGGAGAAGCGGTGCGTCGGTGCGCGCCCGGGATCCGAACCCGGGCCGCCAGTAGCGGATCGTGTGCACTTTACCACTAAGCCACGGGGCCGGCCCAGTACCCAGGTTTTTAGACCAACTCTCTTCTTAGTGAAATCCACTGCTTGATCATACATTGCAATTAAGGATGCAGTTGATCAGCTTCTAATGCGTGTTAGCCAGCTTTTCTCTCGGCAAGTTTGCGCTGGACAATTAGGGCAGTATTGTTGGTTCTTGTAATGCGAATATTATTCTCCAGAGGGCTGTGAACACTGGCCTTGTAAGTCAAATTGAGAAGGCACGAATGCTTCTGAAGTTAAGCTTATATTTCCTTCACTCCTTTGAATAAATTTTTCAGTAAATGACGTAGATAGAAAATAGAAAGATGCCACACATGGTACTATCTACAAGTCCTGTGCTGATAGCCAGGGGCTTCCCGATTCTCTGGTCTGTTGTGCCTTATGTAACTTGTTGAATTTGAGAACAGTCTTCGTGTTTGCAGTATCCGGTCCTGAGAACAGATGAGGGATGAAGCTTAGTGAACTGGTGATTGGCAGCCTCCTCCTAAGAGACCAATGTAGGTGAGCTTTTGATGCCCCGGAGAATTTTTTTCCCTGTCACTGTGTGCTCCTGTTGACAGTGGTGGCTTTTTAAAATCATGTTTGTTTTAATCGGCAAGCAAATATTTGAAAAAAGAAAGAAACAGAGAGGGAACAATATCTGTGAGAGCCTGAGGTAGCATTCAAGTTATCTGAAAAACTATCAGCAAAAAAATTAAGATTTATTCACTTAGGCATAGAAATCTCATTTCTGTCTGCCACATACAGAGAAATGAAACTAATTTTAATACATATCTGTAAGTTTGAGTATTGCCTGGTTTTCCACTGATAAAAATTACTTTCTTCATTTATCTCCCAGAGAACTGTTCATCAGAAATATTTTTACCCAACTTACTTTTATTTCTGTGTAGTCATTAGTTGGATGTAGCAGAAGAAACATGAGGGCAAAAAGGAATCGTGGGTACGGCACTTACCTGTTTGACGTGAGGTTGCTGATCACAGCCAGTATTTCAGACGCTTGCTGCTCTCTCTCTCTAATTGAAGGGTCTGTGGGCCCCATAAAAAATGCTCTTCCTCTTCACCTGGTGTGATTTGCTTCTGAGCCAGCTTTTGCATATTGCAGCCATCATCACTTCTCCAGCGTAGTAATAGCACATTTTCTCAGTGCTCTAATTTTTCTGCATCTTTCTTACAATGAAGTGTTCCTGTCCTTAGTCTGTGTTATATATTTTTCCATTAGGATCCAGTTTGGAAGTTATTCTCTCTCCTTCATTCAGTCACTATACATTTTTACTTTAAATAAGTTTTCTTTTGGAAAAAACACAGTTTTGAATGTTTCTTTGACTCTTAAATCTTCTGTGCCTTACCCTTTACTTAAAGTTCTCACCTGTGTTGTGATTTTCACCCGTCTCTCCCTTCCCAGACCCCAAAGGCAAGTTCTTACCTGGTATAAAATCTAGTTGATGAAGGTTCAGTCCTTAGTTCTAGTTCCAGTCCAAACTAATTGGGATTTCTTTTGGTAAATGTAGTATGTTTGGGTAATATGCCAAAAACATAGCATGTAAACCACAGCTGCTAATCTTTATCTGTTTACCTACCTCCCCTTTTCCTCCCTCCTTCTCTCTTCCTTTCTCTCCCCCTCCTTCCCTCTTGCTACTTCTCTCTCTCAATTTATTAAACTTTAACTAAGAAAGGGAAAGGAGGGGCCGGCCCCGTGGCTTAGCAGTTAAGTGCACGTGATCCGCAACTGGTGGCCGGGGTTCGGATCCCGGGCACGCACCGACGCACCGCTTGTCCGGCCATGCTGAGGCAGCATCCCACATACAGCAACTAGAAGGATGTGCAACTATGACATACAACTATCTACTGGGGCTTTGGGGAAAAAAAAAGGAGGAGGATTGGCAATAGATGTTAGCTCAGAGCCGGTCTTCCTCAGCAAAAAGAGGAGGATTGGCTTGGATGTTAGCTCAGGGCTGATCTTCCTCACAAAAAAAGAAAGAAAGGGAAAGGAACCAAGTAACATTTTGCCAGTTAAACCTGCTAGTGAAAAATTAAAGACACCTGGAAATTGATGGCATTGTTTGCTTGAAGCAAAGTATTATTTATTGGCTTGACTACATAATCTTTACAGTCTTTCCAACTCTGGAATTCGAACTTTTAGAATATATATAGTTGTGAAAAAGTACAAAAAGGCTAAAGTTAGAAACTATTTTTAATTAGAACACCTGAAAGTAACATATTAAGTTTTTTGTTTAATTTCTTTCTAAACACTAAATAGCTATGAGTTTTCTCATTATATTTTGACATAGATTCACTTTTCCTCCAGTATCAGGAGCAATACTTGTTTTATCTGTCCATCATCTGACTCTCCCAGTTAGGATATAAGTAAGATTCATGAAGGTAGAGATTTTTTTGTTTTTTTGCTACACTCCACTGCCTAGAACAAAAAACTGTAAGCACTCAGTAAATAGTTGTTGTATAAAATAATTTATTAACTATTTTGTAATGGACCTCAGAAAACTCCTATGTAAGCACATCTTCATTCCTTTTTCTATCCAAAGCACCCAAGTCCAGGCAACCCTCTAAAAAGTAGAGAGAGAAAAGCAACTACCCTGTATTCCCAGAGATTTGTTGTAGTGTAATTCTGTTTATGGCTTAGAAAATGCCCTTTTTAGGGAGACAGGTAGTAGTCCTATTTTTCAGATCTAGAAAACCAAAGCCTATCTTAATGGCTTTCTAAATTGATGCAGCAAATTATTGGTAGAACTGGTATTAAAATTTGCCTCTGACTTCGTTTTTTTTCCTGCTAGACGAACCCTAGCAGATTTTTTGCTGTTGTTTCAGGTCTGCTTGGGTTCTCTCAACCCGACCTGTTCTCTCCTTTCCTTTCTCCCTGCTAATTCCCCACCCTCAACCCCAGAGAAAACTGGAGCTCGCCAACCTCACTTTATTTTTTTATTTATTTTTTTGTGTGTGTGAGGAAGATCAGCCCTGTGCTAACATCTGCCAATCCTCCTCTTTTTGCTGAGGAAGACTGGCCCTGGGCTAACATCTGTGCCCATCTTCCTCCACTTTATATGGGATGCCACCACAGCATGGCTTCCAAGCGGTGCGTCAGTGCGCGCCCGGAATCCGAACTGGCGAACCCCGGGCCGCTGCAACAGAGTGCGCGCGCTTAACCGCTAGCGCCACCGGGCCGGCCCCCTCACCAACCTCACTTTACATAAGTCTGTGACTAAAGAAATAGGAGAAATACTGCACTTAAGGTATATCTTAACTCATAGAAAAATTATTGTGAAACAGTTCTATTTTAGAGACACTAGTCAAAATGCTTTTTATTGGTTAAAGACAAAATTCTTCATTTTGCCCTTCCTTGTGAAAAATCAGACTGACATAAAGATACCAAGATAGAAAATAAAACAATTATACCTAATAAGTGCCACTCTGAGACTACTTAGCTATTTTTAATTTCTATTTTTACTTTAATAATTATAATACGACGTTTGACTTCTGTTGCCATCTATTCCTTTTGATAAAAACACAGCCATCTCTTTCGTGTCCCTTTGCAGGCGGGGGTTCATGTTGACACTGTTACTGCCTTGGTGGCACAGTTTCTTTTTTTTCTCTTAAGAATGTACCATAAAATGATGTGTTGTTTCTTCCCTATTTCTGTATCTGTAACTTTTTTTCTAAGAGGAAGTTGAAATGCTTTAAAATACATACTCATTGGTGATGCACAGTAAGCCTTACCTTCTGCCAGATGCTGGTGGTGTATGTGTAATACCTCTGAGAGTAGATCTCTCAGCCTCCAAACCAGACTAGACCGACAGCACCTCTCTTTGCAAAATAGACAACTACAGTTTTTCCAATTACAATTACAGAATTAATTACAGAAAATGTATGTCTCCTGTTGTTTGTACTGGTCCCTGATACTTTGGGTATCGCTTTCTCCAACACTCAGTGTCTCCAGTTCTCTGTCTCCTGGGACTTCCCCCTCCATTCCCCTGTCCCTTAATCATTCTCACTGCTGCCCCGATGAACTGATCTCTGGTGATGTAGTCATGGGTTAGAAGGTACTATATTTACTAGTTAATAGAACTGAGAGGTTGGATGGAAAAATATTGGACTAAAACAAAACTTTGTAAGAATTTAGGGTAAAGCATTGCTGATTTGAAGCATCTTTTTGATATTAACTCTGTGGAGGTGGAGAGGGGGTAGTGCTTTTAGCTTCCTAATAAAGGGGTTGCTCACTGTATTCTAGTAGACCTTAAAAAGAGCAATATATTTTACCACAATAAAAAAGGGGGAGGGTTAGAAATATACACACACAAAAGAGCAACAGGTGGAGGAGGGGGCCCAAGTTGGGAGAAGAGCAAAAGACCAATTAGAGAAGGAAAAAGTAGGTAGTAGAGACCAGAACTCTCGTGAGGGTGGGGTCATATCTGCCTTGCTCTCTGGTGTATTCCTAGTGTCGTGTAGCAGGAACTCAGTACATGTTGGTGAGTGAATGAGAGGGTAAGATGCAGAAGATAAGGTGAACAGGACAGAAGTTCAGGAAAGGGGGTTATTCTTTAAATTTCTATCCTAATAAATAAACCTGATATTTGGGAAAGATGCTGTTCATTTTCTCTTCCTCTGAGTTCCTTAGCTTCTGGCACTGGAAAGATTGGGTCCTGTACAATAACATAGCACTATGGTCTTACCCATAATATCAGATGTGTCTGAGTAAAGTATTTCTGCTGCCAAATATTCATTAATACCTATCTGGAAAGTAATAGTGAGCCTTTGAGATGCCTCATTATTTGAAGGACTTAAATAAAGCATGTGGGTGAAAGATTGATTTTGAAGTCATCCTTATCTATGTGTGACTTTCTTCTGTTCCCTTTTTTAGGTGGCATCCTTAGCTGGGCCTGGAGGGCAAGTGGAAATAGAACAGAACTTTCTTAATAATAAACTGAAGACAATCACTGCTTATTTTGGGGACCTGATCCGAAGATCAGCCCCTGAATCATCACTGTGAGGTGGTATAAAGACAAAAAGATCATGTAGTGGTCAGAACATTATTCAGACGAGACACTGGGAATCTCTCTTCTGTATTCACTGACATTTTGTACCCATTGTCTTCTATCACCATATGAAATTGAAACTTACAGGAGATTAATGACTGTTAATGATGTCCTTTGAGATCTTGGGATAATTTTAGCTATGTTAGGATAGTAAGTGTCTGATATGGAAAAGGTAGTCTTTCCTCTGTGCTTAACGTCCATCAGTGTATGTGTGTGTTATGTATGTGCATGTGGCTGTATTTTTTTTAATTTTGTATGTTTTGGTTTAACACCTTTGTGTGTGTGTGTAAAAAACAATTATTGTGTTTTTTTAATACAGAGAAATATAAAGAAAACAGCGAATGAGTTAAAGTCTAGCCACCCATTTAACCCCTGCTGAAATAAATAATGTTATACTTTTAAGGGTAGAAACATAAACAGTACAGAATGTACAAAATGAAAAGTACAATCTCCCACTGCCTTCCCCTGCCCTTTCTTCATCTGTCTGAAGATAACCACAGCCATCAGTGTTTTATAATTCCTTGGGAGGACAGAAAGGAATTGCAATGTACCGTGATACACTTTTTCCCCCTCGTCATTGCACTCTTCAGTACCCGCTTCCTTTTTTCTTTTACTTAATGTATCTTTTTTTTTAAGTATATACTTTTTTGCTGGTATATCTTGAAGACCTTTCCACATTAGTGCGTACGTACAGATCTACCTCATTCCTTTTAATGGCCATCTTGTATTTCATCTTCTAGATACACCATAATTAATTTAACCAGTTCCCTATTGATGGACACTGGGCTGTTGGGGGTATTTTGCAATTATCAACTCTTCTGTGCTCTGATTAGAGTGCGTGTTTCCCTCTACCCTCCCCAGCTCTCCATCATCAAGCATTTTAATTTTTGCTATCATGTGCAAGAAAAATGGTATCTGATTGTTTGTGTTTCCTTAATTATGAATGAGATTTGAGCATATTTCCATATATTGTGGTCTTTTTAAAATAGTTTTCCCCTTTTAAACTGACTATTCCTGTCTTGGATCAATTTTTCTTTTGGATTGTTACCTTTTTCTTATTAATATGTATGAATTCTTTGTAACTTGAACATCCCTTTGTCTTTAGTAGGTGTTGCAAATATGTTTTTCCAGTTGCTTGTTGGCCTTTAGACTTATTTTGTAAAGTGATTTTTTTTTTTTGTCACACGTAAGTTTTTAATTTTTATGTACTCAGACTTAGCAGTCTTTTTTCTTTGTTGCTTCTTCTGGGTTTACATCCTCTTGAAAGATCTTTTCCACTCCCAGGATATAAATATATTTATCCAAGCTTTTTTCTAGAACTTTCTTGTTTTCATGTCTTTGTTCCATCTGGAATTTGCTTTTTAACATTCTTTTATAAAGTTAGCATTTTTAAAATTTCCATTGCAAAAACAATATGAAATATATTTTGTAATATAGGAGTTTATATTCTTTTTCTATTAAAATGGCAATGAAAGGAGGAAGAATATGTGTTGCTTATTCATTCATCTAAAAAGTGTGTTCAGTAATTTTTACAAGTAGGTAAAAAGACAAGAGACAGAGGACTCTGGCTTTGGGGGATCTGGGACCTTTATCTTTTAACAATGTGAGCATGTTAAACATTAAACAAAACATGGTGTTGGCTGGGATGGAGCTGGGGAAATTGAAATAAATTGGGGGAATTTTTACAGTAAGTACTGGAAAAAATAATTATTCAATAAAAAGCAGCTTTGTGGGAGAGTGGAGACAATGCTCACTTTCGTCTCTGGAAACTTGACACTGTGTGCCTGATTGCCCTGATACAGTAGCAGTTGAGCTGATCATTGAGGATTGAATTAACTTTTTATTAATTTGCAACATCAAAATCTGTCATGTTGTCAGTTTTCATACTTTTTCATCATGGAGCATTAGTGTATATATCATAAACTTGTCACCATGTTTTAAAAAACGGCAGCATTGGTCACGAACAGTTCTGTATGTGGCCCCTGGAACTACTTGGCCACTTGGGGTGGGAGGTGGAGAGGTAAAAGCAGATTTCCAAAATCACCAGTTATTTTTAGTTCTTGTCACTTCACCTTTCATGCATACATTTTTTCCACAATACATTTTCTTATTTGTATATTGTTAGTATAAAAACTAATTTGTCTTCCTGAGCATACATGACCTGTGAGACAAGACCAGGAAGCCTCACCAAGATTAAAATAGTCCTGCCCACTAATCACACGCAGATAACTGACTTATAGACTCATTTGTAGATCGTTAGTGCTCAAAAGAACCTTGGTCTGTTATGCAACCCCTGTGTTCAAGTAAAATCTTACCAAGAAGCCAAATACGTGAAATGGGTGACAAGTAAAGCCCCTGGAGCTGCTTGGGATCCAACAGATGAGGAGGCTAACAGCCCTGTTCCGGTCCAACTCGCGCTGCTTTTCTTGTTAAATTGTAAAACTTGTTAAAGATGTTTTTATAAAAATGAGTATGTGTTTTAACAACTCGAATACAAAGTGAGCACCCCACTGTCACCCCCTGCATTGAGCCCTTTCTCTCTGCCTCCATCTCCCACCCTTCCCTTCCCTTCCCAGAGGCCACTACTATTCACACTTTGGTGTGAATCCTTTAACACATTTCCCTGTGCATTAAAAGCTGTGTACACAGTGGGATGGGGCAGGATTATATTATTTTGACATTTGATTTTAATTTAATACATCTTACAAATTTTTTCACATCAATACATACACATTTGCACTATGGTTTTTACTAGTCACATAGTACAAATCTACGGGAATTTCTTTAGCCATTACCCAACTATGAACATTTAAATGGTTCCTAGTCTTTGCAATTGCAGATAGTGCTACAATGTATTTCTTAGAAGAGGTTCCTAGAAGTGACATTTTTAGGTATCATGTCAAGTAGCCCTCCAAAAATGTATATTCTCACCAACTATGCATGAAAGGGGTGAGTTTTCCCCACACCCTCAAAAACATTGCATATTTTCAGTTATTGTGACCAAACTGATCAACAAACAATCAAGTTATTTTAATTTGCATGTCTTGATTACTAGTGAGGTATGAGCAACGTTTCATGTATATATTACCCAAATGCATGTGTTAGGCATCTAATTTTTCCCCCAATGAATAGCTCATCGCTACATGATTTTCTATTAAATGACCCAACCTTTCTTCATTAATTTGCAGTCTAACCTGTGTGTGTGTGTGTGTGTGTGTGTGTGTGTGTAATTCTGTTTCTGAAATTCTTTCTGTTCCCTTGATCACTTGTCCATTCCTGTGCCATGTGTTGTTGATTACCGTAGTTGTAATTATATGCTTTGATTGTTGTGGATTCCCCCATCGTTAGTCTCTCACAATTTCCTTGGCTCTTCCTGAGCATTTTTACTTTTTTAGATGCACTTGAATTTATCAAGTTATATCTTAAAAATCCTTTGGGATTTTTAATTTTCAGTTTAGGAAGATATCTTCGCAACATTGAGTCTTCCTATCCAAAGACTTAATATGTCCCTCCATTATTCTGGTCTTTTATATCTTTCAGTGAAGTTTTATCATTTTAGTTGTATAAATCTTACATATTTTGTGCCAGGCTTATTGCTTGGTATTTTAGTTTGTTTAATTTTGAATGGGATCTTTTTTGTTGTTACATTTTCTAGTAGATGTATTGTTTGTATGTAATAATGCTTTTAATTTCTTTCTTGTATCCAGTCACCTTACAGAACTCTTTTTAATAGTTCTTCTAATAGCTTTTCACTTGATTGACTTTGATTTTCTAAATAGGCACTCATGACATCCACATATGAGTTTTTCTCTTTGCCGATATATAGGCCTCTTAATTCTTACTCTTTTGCTATTGCATTGGTTAGGACTTCCAGGAATGTTATGATAATGGCACTCATTCCTTGCTTGTCATTTTTCAGCAAAAGCTTAGAAGCATTTCTATTAAATTTTATTGTAGCTTGCATTAAAATTAAAGATATTACTTTTCTTACCTAGAATCTTTTTGTTCTTATTTAATCTAATAAAGTACTAAATTACTTTAAAAATTTCAAATTATTCAACCATCTCTGCATTTAATCATTAAATCCTGCTTTATCATAATGTATTATTTTAGTTCACTATGAGATTGCACTTGATAAGTTTACTCTGTTTTGCTTATGTTTGTTTTTGTGCACCTTGCCTGGTTTTAGTATCAGAGTAGACTCTTCTGACAGAATGCTTTGGAAAGTCTTCCATTTTTTTTCTGTGTCCTAAATAATATTAGCACTTATCTGTTCATTAAACCCTTGGTAGAACTCCAAGGAAAATTGGGCCTGATACCTTTTAAGCAAGATATTTTGATGGTAGCAGTTTCTTAAAGTATCTTTTTATTCAGGTTTTTTAATGCCTTCATTATTTTTTTTAATAATTTATAATTCCCTGAAAATTATCTACATTCACTTAGATTTTGGTTTATGGATATAAAATTAGTACATTATCTTGTGATATTTGCTCTCATTCTTTAACTTTTCATTTTTTAATAGTTTCTGTCATAAAAAGGTTCAAAAACTAGCACAAAAAAATTTTGTACCCATTTCACTCATCTTCCCAAATGTTAATATCTTATCTCAGGCTGCTCAGAAGTGGCCCCCGGTGAATTCTGGAGGAAATAGCAGAGGGATCTAAGAGGCAACATGAAATGCTCCCCAAGCGCTCACCTGCCAGGGTCACAGCCTAACCAGGCAGAGGCAAGACTCAGCCACGCCAATGCTTCCCAAACTTCAGGCTGCTGTCTCCTACCATCATAATGTTGCCACGTCTGTGCCAATATGTACTGTTAGTTTTTTAACTCAGTTGATTTTTGAAAACTTAAAATTTATTTGAAAAAGAATTTCAAATAGTGCCATAAGTGAAAAATCACTATCCGTTTTAATATTTGTATATTAATATAAAAATGTTAATCCATTGACTACCTGAAAGAATGCTACATACCACACTTTAAGAAACATTGGAATGGATGGTGAAAGATAAAGATGATAAAGACCTATATTGTCCCCTCAAGGAGCTAGGAAGTGTGACATGGTATACTGTGTACCATGAAAAGGTTGCCCCGGGCCGGCTCCGTGGCTTAGCGGTTGAGTGCGCGCGCTCTGATGCTGGCGACCCGGGTTCGGCTCCCGGGCGCGCCCCGAGGCACCACTTCTCCGTCCAACGCGAGGCGAGTCCCACGTACAGCAACTAGAGGGATGTGAACCTATGACATGCAACTGTCTACTGGGGCTTTGGGGGGAAAAAAATGAATAAATAAAATCTAAAAAAAAAAAAAAAAAGAAAAGGTTGCCCTTTAAACAGTGTGATGAGGAGGAGATACAGGAGTAGGAAGTTTCCAGGTTAACAAATTGGGACAAGGAACATTCCAAGAAAGGAAACAACGTTTAGAAGACACAAAGGCAAAAGAATGCTAAGTCTATAAAACGTCAGACAAGCGGAGCGTCCTGTGCCATGCTAAGGAGTGCCAGCTGCATCCTGAACATGGTGGGAGCCTTTCACCAGCACAGGAAGTGAAATCTCTCGGAGGGTCTGCCAGCTACTGCAATTTCCAAGTAGTGATACCTGTAAATGGTATGTCAAGAAAGCTGCAGCAACTAGAAAATTACCTGGAAACATCTAAATTTCTTTTGGTGGCAGAGCACAGGTACTGCTAGAAGCTTGTTTTTGTTTTATGTTGGCCATGCACATTCACAGACTGCCTGAATTCTGTCCATGATCCCCATAGTGGCCCACAGACTCCAGGTGAAGAGCCCCCCTTAGAGAGAGCCCTCTAACTCAAGCATTAGGCCTGACCAGAAGTGAGAGGCTGGGAGGAAGCCCTCATCCACGATCAGTGATGTGTGTGCAGCAGGGAGGACTGGGGGGGCGGGGGGCTAGATCTGAGAGAGGTTTAGGAGGCAGAGCTCGCAGGAGAGAGAGGCAAGTTAGTGTCAGCCCCACGTGCAGTTCCTTACTCTTCCCAATAGACGCTGAGTTCCTGGAGACCCCGTAAGACAAAACTCTTTTCTTCAAGAGAAGAGTGGGTGAAGTCTCCAGCTTTGAATGGGGAAGGCATTCTGTAATTAAGCAAGATGCCTAGTGGAAATACTGAAGAATATTAATGAGAACCATCTAGATCAGCATTGTCCAACAGAAATACCATATGAGCCACAAATGTAATTTTAAATTTTCTAGTAGCTACATTTAAAGTAGAAATAAACAGGTGAAATTTTAATAATATATTTAACCATATGGAATATTATCATTTCAACATGTAAAGGATATAAACAATTATTAATGAGATATTTTACTTCTCTTATTAAGTTTTCAATACCCAGTGTGTGTTTTAAACTTACAGGCTACACTTCCAAGTCCTCAGCAGCCACATGTGGCTAGTTGCTAATGGCTCCCGTTTCATTAGTGCAGATTTAGATCTCTGGAGAACAGAAAAGAACACTATTTTTCATTTTGAGGCTTTTGGTACCTTGTAATTAAATCTAAAATGCTTGGGAATTTAGATTTCACCTTAGGTGATAGAGAGCCATAGGCCTCGAAGCTGGAAGGTGAAATGACCAGCTCTGCATTTTACAGCACAGGATGAAATGCTGTAAAGGTCTTCCTCCTTCCAACCAGAAATATGGAGATCAGTCTTTTCCAGTATTTCACATAAGAGCTTAGGAAGTCCTAAAGTAAGGTTGCGATAGTTTAATTGTCCCAATCGAAGTCTACTCATGACTTTTTAATCCTTTATTTAATGAAGAATTATATAACTGAGGGGCCGGCACTGTGGTGTAGTGGTTAAGTTCTTGCGCTCCGCTTCGGCAGCCCAGGGTTCGTATGTTCGGATCCCGGGCATGGACCAATGCACCGCTTGTCAAGCCATACTGTGGCGGCATCCTGTATAAAGTGGAGGCAGATGGGCACGGATGTTAGCCCAGGGCCAGTTTTCCGCAGTAAAAAGAGGAAGATTGGCAACAGATGTTAGCTCAGGGCTAAACTTCCTCACAAAAAAAAGAAAAAAGGAATTATATAACGGATTAAAACTAGTACATGTATATGCTGACGGTTTTTGTTGTAACTGTTACAGCCACCTGTTTCTGAGCCTAGACTAGCGATGGATCTTGGATCGATTTGCTTGGATTCTTGCAGGAGGCCTGGCAGCCTCTCCCTGGGAGCTAGTGCAGAGCTCAGGCTCCACAGGACGCCCTTCTGAGGAATCCCTCCTCAGCCTGCACACAGACCGCTTAACTCTGTTTTAAGACATTTGTTCCCTGCATTCAAACTCATTTTCTTTGAATTATTTTTCTAGTAAGTAGAAAAAAGCACATCTAAACATTAATTTACATGAGGAAATGCAAATAGTATGCAAACAAGAAATATATTTCTTCTCCCTAATAATCATTTATTAAGCAAGTGTGCCAGGCGCTGCTAGACTTTGATTCATAATACCAATTAAAGCAACCTTTAGACACCAGTTTATATCTCATCGGCTAGCAATTTAAAAGGAGTAACATCCAATGATAAAATAACTCACTCATTCACTGGCTGTTCACCATTAGTGCCTTTTGCAAAAGCAATGGAATCAAATCGAAATGGCTTAGAGCTCTTTAAAGCTCACTTCCAACACAAGCCTGCGGCCACAACTTGAGGATTTAAGTTCCAACCGGTACCCCGGTACCTTTCACTCCAAATACGCAGTTTCTTGTCTTGTGTCCCTGGTGTCTGTCTGTTGCCTTGTCCCTGGATTCTCCTGTTCCTTCTGAGCCCTCCACATTCATTGGACTGGCTGCACAGCTGTCCATTTCCATCTACATTTTGCCTCTGGACATGGTCTTGATCCATCTTGGCCTCTTGATCTTTAGCCCTCAGTTCAGCCTGGATAAATTACCTTTATGTCAGTTATCTGACTCCTGAGGATCTGTCCTAAGGAAATGTTTGAGGGGAAAAAAAGAGGTATATACATGAAGATGTTTATTGCTTATAAGGAAAAATTTGAAAACAACCCAAATGTTCCATAAAGAGGAATAGCTAGGTAAATTATATTACCTCCACTCCATGAAATATACAACTATTTGCATTGTGACCATTAAGATGATGAAAACACATAAATGCATTTTTTTCAAAGTGTTTACAGTTCAAAAGTATTTCTATGGCATATTCTCTATCACAAAATAGCGCACCCTGAGGCCCCCTTCTTTGGTCTTGATACCACCTCTCAGTTGATCAGAGTGGGTTCTGTGATTCCTGTCTGCTCAGCCTTGCAGAGAGGCCAGCACATATATATCATCCTGCTCTGTTCTTGTTCAACCTCAAGACAAACACTGGAGAGCCCAGGGGAGCTAAGAGTGGGCTGAAAAGGTAATTTCAAGTTCTACCATTTGGGACCCCAACCCATTTGTTCTTCTCTCTGCCCACTGTATGGACTCAACACTTGTATTTATTTATGCCCACGAAATTAACACTTGTGCTAGAAAAGATACCGTTCCTTGGAATGATCCCATGCTCTTCTCTTGGAGAAAATGTAAACCACAGTTTGAAGCAATTATGGCTTGTCTCCCTAGAATTGAATTTCACACAAAGGGTTTTTAATTTTTTTAATTTCTCGTCAGATTCTGGTGACAGTCTCATCATTTGGTATCAAGGTTCTCTCTAGAGAGAAATAGTTTCTGGTTGCATTTTACCAGACAACTATAACAGGTGAGACACCATCTGTTTTGCGATTTTACGCAGCATATGAAAATAAAACCAGCAAACAGTATAGCATAAAAAGAGACATAGGAAAAATGGATAAACTACAAAGGGTATGAGAAGTAAATCTTTGCACTGTCATCAGATAATCATTAGTGCTTCTTAATAACACCAATAATGAGACATTAAAAACTTATTGTATTTTCATAATTATTTCTCTTTGGAATTCTGCATCATTTTGCAATAGTGCCTTCTAAAATCTTTACTAATGGACAACCTAAGGTAAGGTGATGTTTTTAAAGTATAGTTGCTAACTAGTAAGCAGCCTTTATGAGGGCCTCCCAATGATCCTTGCCTCCTGGTATTCACACCCTTGTATAAGTGCCCTCCTCTTTAGTGTGGACTGGACTTACTGACTCTCTTCTAACAAATAGAATTTGGCGGAAGTGATGGTATGTCACTTCTAAGATTAGGTTACAAAAAGACTGTAGCTTCCATTTGGGCACTCTTTTTCACTCTCTTGGATTGCTCACCCTGAGAGGGTCATGTTGAGAGGCCCTTGTGGCAAGCAACTGAGGCCTGCTAACAAGTACGTGAGTGAGCTTGGAAGCACATCCCTCCCCAGCACAGCCTTCAGAGGAGACCACAGTCCCGGCCAACAGCTTAACTGCAATTTCATGAGAGACCTTGAGTCAGAGACAGCCTGCTAAGCTGCACTCAGATTCCTGACCCATAGAAACTGTGAGGTAAACATGTATGTTGTTTTAACCTGCTAAGTTTTGGGATAATTGGTTACATGGCAATAGATACCAACACAGTAACCAAGCCATGGAGGCTACTATGTCCACCTGATTGATCAAATAAGCTTTGACTTACTGTATATATGCAACTTATCAGCAAGAATTTCTCATTTCTAAATAATTGGTGAATCATCTTTTCTCCTCTGATTCTCACTGATAATATCCTAGTTTAGGCCGCCCTCATTTTTAGCATCAGTTTCTGCAGTGGCCTCCTAGCTGTTATCTCTGACTCCAGGGCTGTTCCCCATCAACCTACCTTCTCACTCTGCAGCCAGAGCAAGTACTCTTCCTAAATTCTAAATCTGATCACGTCTCTCCCAGCTTAAAAACTCTTTGATGGCTCTTCCATCCTTCTCTTTGCCCAAGTGAAATTCTGAGTACCACTTCTGAATCCTCCCTCACACTGCCCTCATGATATAGCTCAAATGCCTTCCCATGGCCTAAAAGACCAGCGCAATCTGACTCCTGCTTATCTCCCAGCCACACCTCTCCCCCTCTGCTCCTCGTCTGACCTTCCATCCCTGATCCTGCTGCTCTCAGCTCCCCGCAGCTTCTGCACAGGCTGTTCCCTCGACTGGAATATTCCCCCCACGAACTGTACTTCGCCTGACTAAACCAACTCAGCCTTCAGGTCTCTGTTGAGACGTCACTGCTTCAGGAGGCCTTTCCTGACACTTCCTTGCCTTCCAGTGCCCTCTTCAACCCTCTGTGGGATCCATCCCCCCGAGCTCCCGAGAATTCCTGCCCTACTCACCTGCAGACCATCACACTGTCCTACCACAGTTCATGGACTGCTTCTTTGAGTTGAAGCATTGAGTGAAAATCCTCTGCTAAAAGGTAAAACCCCTGTTAATCACTGCATTTCATATCTGCAGCTGGAATAATTGTGTTGTCATTGTCCTTTGTACTTTCCTGGAAAGAAAGCAAAAAATTCTTACAAATTACTCCATTCAATACGTGGCAGGTATTCATAGTATCATCTAATTTTTCAGTTTAGAGAAGTTCAGGTTAACCCACAATCACATGATCAGTTAGTTTCAAAATCAAGAACAGTACATACAATTCTAGAATCTCTGTCTTCTTCCCTGAGCTCTTAGAAACACTTCTTTCTCTACTCATGCTCCCTTATCCATTGATTTCTTTCTGCCTATGAAACAGACAACACCCACCCAGCTTTACAAAATACTGCATATGCCCCAAATACCCTTTGACGAGAGAAGTCTTTATTTACATGAACATTTTCACCATATCTGAAAAATTCATATCCAACAGGACTCTTAAAGGTAAATTTGCTTTTCCTATTCTCTTGATGAAAGAAACAATGATAAACATTAGTGACATTTTTGCACCACGTGTGATCAATATTAAAGTGCCAACTTTGAATTTGCTTTCTCTCCTTGCTCTGTCATATTTTTTACTGTTCATACATGAAAGAATTTTAAAGATTAAATTTTACTATTTACTACTTTTAAAGTGATTATAAAAATTTACATTAAACTTTTTAATCTTAATTTCTTTTTAAAATAATTTTTTAGCTTTTGAATTGTGGAAGCCTGTAATGTGACAAGGTTTTAAAATTGTTTCTCTCTCACTCGCCCTAGAAGAAAGTGACCTACTCCAGTTGAAGAAGTGAGCTATAAATCACTGAAAAAATCTGTAATCAAAACTAACTAAATATTTGGGCACTTGGAAAAAACAAAACCTGTAAAGCAGTCTATATCCTGCCAGAGAATATTTATAGCAGCAACTATATGTTGCAGCAATTAATCTCTGTGTAGCGCTTTCACGGTTCAGCATGCACCTTCACATAGCTGGCCACCTCAGCTAGTCGACCAGGCGGTCCCAGGAGGATGTTTGGCAGCTGTGATCAGCCTT
The DNA here is from genome assembly GCF_057802395.1 of Ceratotherium simum simum. Taxonomy (NCBI): domain Eukaryota; kingdom Metazoa; phylum Chordata; class Mammalia; order Perissodactyla; family Rhinocerotidae; genus Ceratotherium; species Ceratotherium simum. The sequence continues at coordinate 29,134,452 of NC_141930.1, read as the reverse complement.
CACTCTAGCAGAGATTGACAGCATTTCAATGAATCCACGGTCAGGCCTGCCGCCACCATTTGCAGGACCCAGGCCAAGAGTACCAGTGGAGGCCCACATACTGTGTGCCTGTCAGTATACTGGAGTTTGTGGTACGTGGCTCCCTCTAAAGCATGGGGCCCAGGGTCTGGCTCTAAGAGCAGATTTGTTATTAAAAGCTAGAGCCACAACTTCAATCTGATCCAACTCTCAGTTCCTAGAGCAGAGTCACATCTTAGGCAAGGGGCAAGGCTATCAAGTCAGCACTTGAATTAAAATACCCCAAGGCAATTGATAATAAGGGCAAGCTGGACTTGGGTGTTTTAATTTAAGCTCTGACTTGATATTCCCTAAATTGCCCGATGAAGTACAATATACATGACTTTGTGTTAATAACCCATGCACTCTCATAGAGGATGTTATTAGTGGTTGCCAACCTACCAGTCATTGCTATAGGATCCTGAATTTCCCTGCCATGTGATTTGGATGGCTGGACCTTCTCCTCTGTTCTAAAGGTGGGCCCTGAGTAGCCAAAGCCAATCAAAGCCCATGTGCCCTGTCACGACAACTGGATCAGAAGTGGACACACAATCTAAGTCACTCCAATCAGCAGGAAAGTAGAACTTGCTATATGTGGTTGAGAAGATGTAAATAAGAAGCCGAAGCCCCTGGGGTAGAGCAGCCATCTTACAGCCTTGGGTAAACCACAGCCATAGATCTCTGGGTCGAATCGCACCTGAAACCACACTGCTGATCAACTCAACATTAGTAATGATTCCATTTGTTATTGAAGCCAATTGGGTCAGGTTTTTGTTTCTTGCAACTGAAGGCATTCTAACTAAAACAAAAGTTAAATACGTAGAGTGGCCGTCGAAACCCTATCCATCAGACTGTGCCTATCAAAAGTACAGGCCAGGGCCGGCCCCGTGGCTTGGTGGTTAAGTGCGTGCGCTCCACTGCTGGCGACCCGGGTTCGGATCCCGGGCACGCACCGACGCACTGCTTCTCCGGCCATGCTGAGGCCGCGTCCCACATACAGCAACTAGAAGGATGTGCAGCTATGACATACAACTATCTACTGGGGCTTTGGGGGGAATAAATAAATAAATAAAATCTTCAAAAGTACAGGCCTGAAAACAGCTCTCAGGGATGGCTTCAATCACTTCCACCATCATATAGAATGAGTCTGGAAAAACATGGATAAAAAATAAAATCAGTGAGAAAATGGAGGGGCCCACCAAGGGGGAAGGGATTTCTACCTTCTTCACCTTCCTGCTCGTTTTTAACCGGGATGATTTCTATGTCTTAATGACTTCCCGCTCTTCCTCTCTCTAAGGCTCATTCTTCTCCTTTGCCACTATTTCTTTGCCCCTAAGTCTATGTCCCTTCCCCCGCAGATCTTGAGGCCCTTTTTCTCCATATGGAAAAACAAAGAAAGATGGTTTATTTTTAACATGAAGAAGAGGAAGAAAAAGAAGAAAGGAAAGAAATGGAGTGGAGCGTATGGATAACTCTAACATAGTTCTTGGTGCTCAATCTATACATCTAAATATGATACCTCACATAAGTAGAGTCATATGTCTAAGTCTACTTATCTGAGATACCTAGAATAGTCCAGTTTATGGAGACAGAAAGTAGAATAGTAACCACAGGTAACCCCAGGGGCTGGCAGGAGGGAGGAATGGGAGTTATTGTTTAATGTGTATAGCATTTATGTTGGGGATGACGAAAAATTTCTGGAGATGGATAGTGGTGTTGATTGTACAACAATGTGAATGTGCTTAATGCCACTGAACTATACATGTTAAAGTGGTAAATTTTATGTATATTTTACCACAACAAAAAATGCAAAAGTATATATACAAATATACATTGATGTACATCAATATGTAGTATTTATTATTGTTAGTGCCCTTGAGTTGATTTTGACTCCTAGTGACCCTGTATACAGCAGAGCAGAAACCTACTTGGTCTTTTTGTCCCATCCTCTCACCTTGCGCCGCTATATCAGACAATGTTCCACTGCTATTTGTATAATTTTTACGGCCAATTTTTTCGGGAGTGGGCGGTCAGGTCCTTCTTCCTGGTCTGTCTTAGTCTGGAAGCTCCACTGAAACCTGTCCACCGTGGGTGACCCTGCCTGTATTTGAAATACCAGTGGCATAGCTTTCAGCATCACGGCAACACGCAGCCACCACAGTGTGACAACCAACAGACTGGGTGGTGTGGTTCCCTGACCAGGAAACAAATGCCAGCTGTGGCAGTGAGAGCACCGAATTTTAATCACTAGAGCACCAGGGCTGGCATTACATAATTATACAACTATAATTTTTAATGTGGCCTTACCTGCATTACTTCCTCATTAAGCCATTTTCCAGCCTAGACCTTGATGATTACAGGGAGCAGAGTAGAGAAAATAGACAACATCAGCACAAGTCATCTTCAGGGCTGGGAAACAGCTCCATAGGGCCAACTCCAACCGTGGTAAAACGAAATAACGCAGTGCTCACGATGGGCAGACTGCTGTCAATGCTCTGTGTATATTAATTCACTTAACACACACAAGAGCTCTGTGAGGTAAATAGTATCTGGCTCATTTTTGAAGATCAAGAAACTTATGTACTGGAAGACTAAGTAATTTGTCTGAGTTCAAAGAGTTAGTAAATGAGATAGCCAAGATTCGAACCCAGATACCCCATCTCCAGAATTACTGCACTCTTCTGCCCAAATGAGACTTAACAAACTGGGGACCCTCTATGTCCTAGAGGGGATACAGAGCTGAGTCTAGAAATGGAGACTCCCTCTCTGTGACTTGGTTTCTCCCTCTGAAAAATGGAGATGATAATGACACCTATCTCATAGGGTGGTCATGAGGATTACATGAGCTGATGTTTGTAAAGTGCTCTGTGTGTCTGGCACGTGGTAAGGACTAGCTAGTATTGGTTATTATTATTCTTAAGGAAAATCGAGGTATCAAAGATGATTGTTGCGATAAAAACTCTCAACAGACTGGGTATAGAAGAAACGTACCTCAGCACAATAAAGGCCATATATGACAAGCCTACAGCTAACATCATCCTTAATGGTGAAAAGCTGAAAGCTTTTCCTCTAAGATCAAGAACAAGACAAGGATGCCCACTCTCACCTCTTTTATTCAGCATAGTACTGGAAGTCCTAGCCACAGCAATTAGGCAAGAAGAAGAAATAAAATGTATCCAAATCAGAAAGGAAGAAGTGAAACTGTCTCTATTCACAGATGTCATGATATTATATATAGAAAACCCTAAAGACTCCACCAAAAAAACTGTTAGAACTAATAAACAAATTCAGTAAAGTTGCAGGATACAGAATTGATATACAAAAATCGGTTGCATTTCTATATAATAATAAATAACTATCAGAAACAGAAATCAAGAAAACAATCCCATTTACAATTGCATCAAAAAGAATAAAATGCCTAGAAATAAATTTAATCAAGGAGGTGAAAGACTTGTATACTGAAAACTATAGGACATTCAAGAAAGAAATTGAAGAAGACACAAATAAATGGAAAAATATTACACGCTCATGGATTGGAAAAATTAATATTGTTAAAATGTCCATACTACTCAAAGGAATCTACAGATTCAATGCAATCCTTATAAAAAATCCAATGGCATTTTTCACAGAAATAGAACAAATAATCCTAAAATTTGTGTGGAACCACAAAAGACCCTAAATAGCCAAAGCAATCCTGAGAAAGAAAAAAAAGCTGGAGGCATCACACTTCCTGATTTCAAACTATGTTACAAAACTATAGTAATCAAAATAGTGTGGTATGGGCCTAAAAACAGACACATTCATCAATGGAATAGAACATGAGTCCACAATTAAATCCACACATATATGGCCAATTAATTTATGACAAAGGAGCCAAGAATATACAACAGGGGAAAGACAGTCCGTTCAATAAATGGTGTTGGGAAAACCGGACAGCCACATGCAAAAGAATTAAAGTAGACCAGTTTCCTTCGCCATGCACAAAAATTAACTCAAAATGGATCAAAGACCAAAAGTGAGACCTGAAACTATAAAACTCCTGGAAGAAAATATAGGCAGTACATCGGTCATATGGGATCTTTTGACATAAGTCATAAAGGGATCTTTTCAAATTCCATGTCCATTTGGACAAGGGAAACAAAAGAAAAAATAAACAAGTGGGACTTCATGAGATTAAAGAGCTTCTACAAGGCAAATGAAAACAGGATCAAAATGAAAAGACAACCCACCAGCTGGGAGAAAATATTGCAAATCATATATCTGACAAGGGATTAATTTCCATAACATATAAAGAACTCACACAACTGAACAACAAAAAAACAAACAACACAATCAAAAAATAGACAGAGGATATGAACAGACACTTTTCCAAGGAAGATATACAGATGGCCAATAGGCACGTGAAAAGATGTTCAACATCACTAATCATCAGGGAAATGCAAATCAAAACTACACTAAGATGTCACCTCACACCCGTTAGAATGGCTATAATCACAAAGACAAAAACAACAAATGTTGGAGAGGTTGTGGAGAAATGGAAACCCTCATTCACTGCTGGTGGGAATGCAAACTGGTGCAGCCTCTGTGGAAAACAGTATGAAGATTCCTCGAAAAATTAAAAATAGAAATACCTTATGATCCAGCTATCCCACTACTGGGTATCTATCCAACAAACCTGAAATCAACAATACAAAGAGGCTTATGCACCCCTATGTTCATTGCAGCATTATTCACTATAGCCAAGAAATGGAAGCAACCCAAGTGTCCCTCGACTGATGATTGGATAAAGAAGATGTGATATATATATACAATGGAATACTACTCAGCCATAAAAAAGACAAAATCGTCACATTTGCAACAGTATGGATGGACCTGGAGGGTATTATGTTAAGCGAAATAAGCCAGAAAGAGAAAGACAAACACTCTATGACTTCACTCATAAGTGGAAGATAAACTAACACACAGACAGAGAGAACTTTTTGGCTGTTACCAGGGTCAAGGGGGTTGGGGGGCTGGGCATAAGGGGGGAAGGGATGCATGTATAGGGTGACTGACAAACAATAATGTACAACTAAAATTTCACAATGTTATAAACTATTATGACATCAATAAAAAAAAATTTGTATCCATGTGTGATGATGGAACCTATTATGCTAATCATTTCAGGATATGTACATATATCAAACCATCATGTTGTACACCTAAAACTAATACAATGTTATAAGTCAATTATGTCTCAGTAAAAAAAAAAGATGATTGTTCAGGTGTTAATGAGAAACCTTTTATTTTTGTTACCTAAAAACTACCTTCTTAAGAAATTTGTGTGATTTTTCTTCTTTTTGCAAATGAGTAAAGTTAAAGGCATAAATATTAGAGTGATGTTTTCTTGTTTTTAAACCTAAAACCCTCACCTTCATAATCACATTGTTTTAATCATAAAGAAGTGTTGATATTGGGCTTGAAGGCTTAAGAAGGCAATTTGATCCAGTTTGGACAAGTCATTTGGTGTCTCTGGCTCTTTGCTCATTAAAATGGAAATAATTCCATTTCACAAAATTATTGTGAGGATAAATTAAGGGGCAGTGTAGTATAGTGGTTAAAGGTCTCAGAGTCATTCACTCTGTGTTGATAGCCCAGCGTCTTAATGAACCTCCACTTTAGCTGTAAAATGGAGGTGAGCAGATCTCTGAGGGTTGTCATAGGGCTTAAAGCCCTTAGCGCTGTTCCAGACACTGTATTGCCTTGAAACATAAGAACTATTATGAGGATATTGATGAAAATGATGCTGTAGTGTTGTGAAAGAGCTAAGAAAATACAGGTTATTATTTCTGTTACTTCCTAAACGGCTCTTAAAAATGGATTTAAAATACCATTTTAAAAACTAGGATTCAACATGAAAGGTAGTTATGGGCCCACTCCGTGAAACATCCATGCGACAGCCTCCCCTCCTGGGAAGTCTGCTGGTTTCTGCTGTGCAGCAACTCAGAGGGGGAAGAGTTCCCAGGTGTGGTCCCATGTCGCGCCCTCAAGTGCGAATGTGAAAACAGATTCATCAGTACGTGCTGCTGCCTTTTCAGTTTCACTACCGGAAAAGCCTGCTTGGATGGAGAGATGTCATTTGCTATGCTTTCTGCCTTTGAGTCTGGTTAGCATTATGAGCAGGTGTTTTTTCATTCAAAACATGTTGTGGCCCTTGTTTAAAGCCATCATGCAACAAGCAGCCAGTGCGACCAGGAGGGGACCCGACAATTCTAGACTTACGGTGGCCGTAGCCGGTCTCTAGAAATCCTTACAGTGAGGAAGCGTCACTCCCTGGCTGGTATACCTTATCTTACTTACCTTGCACCACTGTCCTTCAATTTCCTATAACTAACCAAAGGATAGCGGTGAGTATTTGAAATTTCTCAGTTCTCCCAGGTCAGGGGTCAGCAAACTATGGCCCATGAGCCAAATCTGGCTCACCAGCCTTTTTGGTAAGGCCTGTCATATAAGAATGGTTTTTACATTTATAAATAGTTTTTAAAAAGAATAAAAGTATTTTATTTTATGACATGAAAATGAAATGCAATGCAAATTTCTGTGTCTATAAATACAGTTTTATTGGAACACAGTACATCCATTTACATATGGTCTTTGACTGCTTTTGCGCTGTAAGGACAGGGCTTCACTATTAGTTGGGAAGTTTCCATTCCATTCAGTTTAACAAAAATAAATGAATAAGTAAAACAAGAAATCCTTCCATTTTAAGATGACAAATTGTGATTTTCCAGTAGTGCTATAAGTCAAAAGTGAATTTCAGAATTTAATCTGTAAATATTTAGGAATTGACCCAAACAAAGGAGAAACCTGTAACAAAAAGTATTGTATTTAACCTTTATTCTGTAAACCAAATGCCAAATATGTACTCCCTATCCCATGATTGTCTCTGAAATTCTTATTTAAAAGGGAAAGAAACAATTGTTCTAGAATAGGCATGAAGCTGAAGTTGGTACTGTAGAAAATGAAATTAAATGCTTCAGCTAAATTATTCAAGATTTTAGCAGGAGTTATTGAAATAATTCTCTCAATTCTCTATTTTACTTTAGTGGCAAGGCAAGCTAGATTACGTTGACTAGATTAAATCCTACCCAGAATTTCAAAGGCTTTCCTCTACAAGACTCTCCATGCCTACTGTGTGTGTCTGTGTGTGTTTGTGTGTGTACGTGTGTGTGTGTATGGCAGGACAGAAAGAGAGAGAGAATGCAATAGCCACACCAGCTCGGTAGATGAGTCTAATCCTGATGACTAGGCACCAGAAGCAAGCCATGAGTGTCATCATGGGCCGAGAGAGCATAAGCCTCAGAGAATTTTGCTTATGCTTAAAAAACTCAGGCTACAAGAGAGTAAGAATTTAAATGCAAAATAAAACTCGTAATGTAGATGTTCATTGCAGTGCTCTTTTGAGTAAAGAGTTGAAAACAGCCAAGATATTCAGAAACAGTGAATTCTTAGATTGTGGTACATACACATAGAGAAATACTGTTTAGAGCTGTGCAGCACAATTGTAGAAATACCATGTGAAACTCAGTAGAGAAGTTCTGTGCAGCCGTTATGACACTCGGGCAGAAGCGGATCTACTGATGTATCGATCTGCTCCAGTCCTCAGTTTAAGGGGCCCTTGCTCTGTAAAGAGGCTTCACATCACCAATTTCCCTCAACGTCTCCTGCCCCACGGTTCAGCATCTATTGTTCACCTCTGTTGTTACCACGGCCCACTTACAGTCAACATCTCCACAGCCAGGGGACTCTCCCTCTCCCAAAGGAACGAGGAAGAGAGAGAGGAGAAAGGTAAAAATAATTAAATTGCAATAAACTTATTTACTGTTTTTCACAAGCAAAGTCGTTTATTCAAATGATTGTTTGAACTTTTTCATTTGACTTGAATATTTGATACAATATCCTGTAGACATAGAAATAAACCAGGAATTATTGAACTTTTTAACTAGAAATTAGCAAATTATTTACATGGCACTAATTTGTAGGCAGCCTATCACCAAAAGAACTAAAGAAGGATTTGTGTGTTTGGGCCTGCCTGAGCCTACTGTGAGAAGTCCCTCAGTGGCTCATCCATGACTCCCCTAGCAGCATCTGGATCATAGTCTACACCATTTATTTGGTAAATCTTATGGGCTGAATTGTGTCTCCCAAAACTCATATGTTGAAGTCCTAACCCCAGTAACTCAGAATATGACTGTATTTGGAGACAGGGTCTTTAAAGAGGTAATTAAGTTAAAATGAGGTCATTAGGGTGGGCTCAAATCCAAAAGGACTAGAGTCCTTATAAGAAAAGATTAGGACACAGACACACACAGAGGAAAGACCATGTGAAGATACAGGCAGAAGACGGCCGCCATCTACAAGCCAAGGAGAGAAGCCTCACAAGAAACTGCCAGCACCTTGATTTTGGACTTCTAGCCTCCAGAACTGTGAGAAAGTTAATTTCTGCTGTTTAAAAGCCACCCCATCTGTGGTACTTTGTTATGACAGCCCTAGCAGACTAATACAGTACTTAATCATGCAGTAGGGAGAGAGATCTTTTCCATTGTTCTTTTATCATTTGACATGGGTACCATTTAAAAGTTTCTAATGTGTTTATGTGTTTTTTTCCCAACTAGATGGTAAGGTTCTTGAGGACATTGCAACCCAAAAGTATTTAGCTCAGTGTCCTTGCAGAACTCACTAGATGTTTATTGACTTAATATGATAACAAAATGTGTAACTTGATTCTGTGAAAAAGAAGAAGTGAGACAAGAGAGGGGAAAGTTAGTTTGGGGTAGACATTGACATTTCTATGTGAGTGATTCTTTTAGTTGAGTCAACCAAAGATTGAAATAGTGCTTTAAGGCTTTACAAAGTGATTTCTTGGACCTAATCTCGTTTACTCTTCACAACGGCCTGGGAGAAACGGGCTACCAAAGGCTACACCTTTCAGATGAGGAAACCGAGCTCAGAGCTGGCACACAACTGGGCGGGCCACACAGCACCAGAGGCGCTGCCTGGAAACGCAGCCCCAGCTCTGGGGCACAGGCTGACGGAACCCAAGAGACCCCAGGCCTCTCCTCGGATCGACTGCGTTCAGCAGACACATCGACGCCCTCCTTGAAAACCCAGCGGAAGAGGACCAGCCAGCCTCGCCTTTCCCACCCAAGCCCTTGTAAGATTCAGAACCTTGAACTAGCACGCGAGAAGAGTCTGCAATTTAAAAGGAAAGTGTGTGTTGTTTTAATCCAGGTAAGGAAATCAAGCCTTGGTACTGATATTGTGCATTTACTGCAAGCACTCAAAGGGTTTCTCAGGGCAGTTTTTTCTTTTTCCATTCGCGGTTTTCCGGCCACGGCCAGGGGGCCGTGCACTTCGTTATATTGATGAAACGTTCTCACTTCTCCATTCCCTGGGCTTCCTCCTGGTGACCAGCTGGCGAACAGCTGGCCCGTTCTCTGTGGACCTGGTAAGGCGCTCCAGCCAGGAGGTGTTGTTACCGGATTTCACGCCGCTCTATCGGGCTGGGGGTCGGGGGGGCCGGAGGGCGCTGAGGCCGGCCCCTCTGGATCTGTCCAGCCTTTCTCTGAGGCTGCAAGCCCTCTTTCCCCTCGTCACAAACGCTGTAAACAGATTGGTAATCGCTGCTAAACACGTGGAGTAAAGAAGGATTTATATACTAATAGAAGGGATTTTTTTCCTCAAATAAATTAGTTAACTATTTGGGAAAATGAATTAAATTAGATTTCTGCTGCGTGTCCTGGAATGAGACCTCGGGAACCCCTCAGGGCGCTGAGAAGACCTAAGCCACACCCGCTCCTTGCTCAGGGGTGATGCAAATACAAGCCTTGCTGAACAGCACAGGGAGCGCAAGGAGGGCTGAGAACGCTCTGACTTGATGAGGATACTTGGATGCTTTTAAAGAATATCACGTTCACTGTCCCCTCCCCAGTTTGGTTTGGTTTGATTTGGTTCCTAATTTGGACCGAAGCCATTTAGTTTATCATTAAATTACCTTTTAGATTTCAAGCTTCAGTCTCTAGGATCTGATAGGAAGTACCTTGAAAGTTTCTTAAAAATAAAAATCCCAAACTGCCCTTCAACTTCTAGCTAAAAGCTTCCACTCTATTCCATAATTAGTGCTCCACCTTTATTTTCCAACATAATCACTCACCAAAAATATGTTGCACATCTACCCAGGTGTATCTGAATTGCAGCAGCACGACAACTTTATTTTTCTTTTGTATAATGTGCACATTTAACCCTATATCTCGCCGGGACCTTATTTTGAAGACAGCTGACTTCCCTTCAGGTGAGCTAGCAGATGTCTCTGTGTTCCCAGTGCCTAGCACACTTCCTCCCACAGAGCGGGTCTCAGGAAAGGTTGCTGAATGAATGAGGTCCTCTGAGCAAAGATTGTGTGAGGTGTGGCTGCGGGGCTGTAAAAAATACCATACTGTTTCCCCCTCAGCGTCTGTCTTCATGGTCTGCATGTGGAGGTGCAAAATATTCTACCTGTAGGGAAGGGGACGATATTTTGTATAGCTCAAGTAAACTCTCTCCATGTGCACATCTATCTGGTGTGTGCGGACGCGCACTTTAAGGAAGGGGTAACTACCCAGTCTGTATTCTCAGTCTCCGGCCTCAGGCTGTCATGAGGAATCCAGGGCGGGGTTGGAGAGATAGTGAGGGGAAGATAGTGTCTCCAACTGCCGCTCAGACGGTCTTCTGAGAAGCCTCCGATGGCTCCAGGGGAGGGGTGAAGGCCAGCAGAGATAAGCGTAGGTCTCTGAGCGCCTTTTGTGTGCATCCTGCTGCTCCCAGCCATGTGGCTGATACTTGTTTTCAGTTTCAGACCCTAGAACAATTTCCAAGGGAAACCCCAACAGGGCATCACAGAATCTCGGTCATCCCTACCAGCTCCCCACTGGGACTCGCTGAACAAGGCTCTGCTGTTCCCCGAAAGGTGAACTCAGGAGGGTTCTGCGGAGCCCGGAAAGGAGAAAACTCCGCACATCCAGGGGAGCTTCTTGGCAGGGGCTGGCGAGGGGCAGGGCGGCAGCGGCCGGGGGCTCTTTGCTGCACTGGCACTTCTCAGCAAGTTGCCACAGTTCTAAATTGCTGCTTTTCTAAGAAGTACTCTAATCCCACCGCCTGCTCCCTGGGAGGACTGTAAATGACTGTTTACGCAGTATTAGACGTTTTTTCAAATGCTCGGTCTGCAATGAAATTTGGACAAAAGGGATTTTCTTTCTCAACAGGGTTATATTTTGTCATTGTGTTGTTTTTATACATTAAATTACCTATGATACTATTTTTTATTACCAAAGGAATGTCAGAAGTTTTGCCCAAACCAGTTGATTAGTATAATTATTTCCTTTATTACTGGTGATGATAATGTTTAGTGTTTTCATTGAGGGGCCACCCCGGATCCACTCATGTTGAATGGCCGGTGAAAGGCCCAGGGGCTGCTGCTTCCTACACCCGCCTGGGCCTGCAAGGGAGTTCTACTGTAATTACTGTTTTACGCTTCTCTTGTCTCTCCAAAGGTGTGCAACACACTGTGTTATCTGTGCCACATGAAGGGCAGTCCTAGCGTGTGGCTTCTGCAGGTTTTGAGTTACAAACACTAGCTTCATGCTTCTGTATTTGTGTCTTCCATCTAGCACCATTTATCTCATTCCCTCTTCCCTCCATCTCCATCTATTTCCAGCCCCCACTGATCTGAGCCCCTAGAAGGACACTGCATCTGCTGCTCTCCTGGCCACAGCCACAGAAAACACTGGAAGCAAGAGCTCTCAGTGGACAGGGACCCTTTGGGCAGGCTCCTTCTCCTCGAGCATTTCTTTGTGATTCCCTTGTCACCCATAGTGCCTGTGCCCAGCCCAAGGCCACTTCTCTTAGACATTATTCTAAAGTATACCAATGAGGGGTTCAGACAAATGAACTCCCAGGATTCTACTTAGCATAACACAGCAGCCTGGCATTCATAAAACCAGGGAGAGAGTGACCAAAGTTATACTTAGGGAATAACTGCAGTCACTGTCCAAAAGAAACAAGTTTCTGATAGTGCTAATGACATACCCTCTGCTTCCAGAGGACGAGCTTGGGGTCCCAGGGGCCACCGACTCAGCTCCTTGTAAGCCTGCAGTGCTTCACTGTCCAATATGGCGGCCACAGCCACACGCGGCTATGGAGAACTAGAAATGTGGCCGGTCCAAACTGAGACATGCTCTAAGTGGAAAACACACGTGATTTCAAAATGTTAGCACCAAAAAAGAATGCAAATATATTAATAATTTTTATATCAATTCATGTTTAATGATAATATTTTGTATATTTGGGGGTAAATAGATGGTTAAAATTAATTTCACCTGCTTCTTTTACCTTCTTTAATGTGGCTATTAAAACATTAACAATGATATATTGGGCTGGCACTATATTTCCATTGGACATTGCTGCTCAAACAGTGGCCTTCTCTCCTGCCTTGCAGGAGGCTTCTCCAGGGGACTTGCCTACTACCTTGCAACCGTCCGGGACAAAAGTTCTCTGGTTGTGTCCCCACTTCTCACAGCCCTCCCACTCAATTCTGCTCTTCAGTCTGAGACAGTCACTTCATGCACAGCTAACCAAACAGACCATTGCAGTTGGCTCCCTTCAGACAGGACCGTCTCTGCACACTGGAGGAATGAATGGCCTTACCCTTACAGGCCAACTTTACCATTCAGTAATCCCCAGACCCTATCGTGAGAATTATATCTCCTTCCACCATAACCCCACATCCATCTCAGGTCTCTTCTGAAGAAAATGTAATATATAGGATGAGTATTTATTGCTGAACAGTTAAGAGCCCCATCTTACTGAGATAGTCTGTGCATCTAGACTATCAATATGGAAGAATCACAGGTCACGTGACAGCCTTCTCTTGACAGATGGAGGCTGTGGCTTGCCCACTGCCACAGAGCTGAGGCAAAGCAATGCTGACTCCAAGAACCAGGCATCTTGGCTCTAATTTTGTCTAGATTTCTATCTAGGTCATATTCTTTTCGTGCCTATAAAGGAAGAAAATTAACTTCACATTCTTTCAGTGCCTATAAAGAGTAATCCTTTTACAATGACTTGCCTGTGGGATAAGAATTTCCCTACCTTTTAGGGGATGCAGTTCTGGTAAGTGATGAAAGACAGGGAGATGAATAACAAGATCTTAGGATGTATCTACATGATGCTGAACAGCTGCATCCTGGGAACATTCAAATGGTCAGTTTCATCTACGCCAAAAAATCTGATGAATAAATGTTTTAACTTTTCATTCAAATGTTTGGGCCTGTTTAAGACAGCTGTAGATTTATGAAAGTGGTAAAGTTATCGGAAAAGGCTGTAGGATACTAGATTTACACCAACTGCTGATAGCACAGCACAGTCCAGGGCAGTTCCTGAGCACAGAAGCTCGAGGAAATAGGCAGCAACACCCAAATACAGATGGCTTCTGATAACTGATGGTCTCTTTTCCAAGTGGCCAAAAGTGTCATTTCCGGAACACAGCACAGAGCAAACCATCTGCTAAGGTTCTGGGAGAGGGTTCAATTGGTCATACGTGGAGAGCACAGCAAATCAGGCAGAACTCAAGCACGGCCATGGGACATGCCAGAGGTCACCCAACACCCCACGCTGATGGCAACGGTAGGGTTCAGAGCTCCAGGGAACATGGAAACCTCTGAGGGAGGAACCTGAGGGACCGCTGTGGTGACAGAGGTCTACTGGGTCTCTGTCAGGCCCCCATTGTCCTTTTGTCTTGGGACCTGGGACCTGTTGCCATGCTGTTTGTTTTCAGTGAGAAGAGGTCCGTAGCTTTTCCCAAAAAAGTGTTTCAAGGAATAGTCTCTTGTATTAAAAAGTAAATGAGCAGACACACAGGAATTGTTGTTCAAGGCAAAATGGACTAGGATTATAACACAACAGACAACTGTTTAATTTTCCAAATGCTTGAAGAAAGTGAAGCTTTTCAGATCTTTTCAAACCTTTATACCAAGCATGAAGTTTCGTTTTAAATGCTTGAAAGGCCAGAGTTACCTGTCAACATAAACTGTGCCTCATGAGGTCAGAACAGTGGGACATCTGACCTCTCTCCCACACTGGCCATGCCACTCAAGGCTCTGGCAGTCACCTCCTCTTGTCTTCAACGTGTCCTTCACCACTGAAAAGTTGGCTCACACTTCACATGTCATGCGAAACAAAAATGATAGATGAGTAGGCCATATAATACGAAAATACAGGTATGCTGAGACAAAATAGCTTCATTCTCGATTTCTTTGTCAAATTTGGGGTAATCTTCCCCTCCTTCTGCCCTTCCTTCCTTCCTTTCTCTCTTCCTTCCTTTCTTCCTTCCCCTGCCCTGTATTGCAAGTGTCCTGTGCACCTGCATAGTCCACCTACTTAATAATTCAGCTTTGGTGTCACCTTCAAATAATCACGTACCTCAAAACTTTTTAAATTCCTGAATATCTCATTATGATTCTATCTTCCATGAATGTATCTACAGTGAGAAATCATCTATTAATACCCCTCACCTCACATATAAGGACACCTCATCATCGGTTTCTGTCATCCCTGCTATCTCTAGGGGTGGCACTATGGTCCCTTATTAGCTCTGGTGGCCTCTGACTTATGTGTCCCAACCCATCTTCATCTTCAAACAGTAATAGACCAGGGAATGGGGCCCCAGTCAGGTGGCTCCATGACCATAGGGCTTCCTTTCCTTTCCCTGCTCAGTGTCCTGGGGTGTCGCTTCCTCCTTCTCCCCTGTCGCCCCCTTCTCCCTCAGCCTATGGCTATCCTCAGTACCAGTAGAGAGTAGGTTGGTGGGAAGGGAAGGTGGATGACCCTTCATCAACCACTCCCTTCCCTTCCCCCTCTCTCAGCCTCAAATCTGGCACATCACAGCATCCCTTGCCCACATCTCCCTTTCTCCACAGAGACTGTTCTATAACTCATGCCAAAAATTTCTTTCCATCTCATGTACATACAATGACCAGATTTTCCAGAAAGTTCTAATTTAAAATTTTCTGTTTGCCAGACCCTAACTCTCATTTGAGAAAATATGACCACTTTCCCAGTACAGAATATAATGGAAGGTTGCTATTAGCACCTGCAAGAATAATTCTGACTTTGTACTTTTTAGGGTCTAAGTAGATGTCGAGCAGCTAAAGAAGGAGGGAGTAACAGTGCTAAGGTGCTTTGATTTTACATTTGACGTCTCATTCTTGCTGGAGAATCTTGAAAAAGTAGCAGACTTTGATTTAGGAGAAAAATACAAACTGTAACACCAAACCGTCCTACATGGACGGAGAGGACAGAAACTTTCATCAGAAGCATCAGAGGAGGCAACCACACAAAGGGAAGCAGCAAGGCCTTTTCCTTCCCTCATTAATACACTCACCTTGGGGAATGCAGAGTGAGTCAGACATCCCCCTTGCCCTCCAGAAGTCCAATGTAGTGAAGGTGGGCACAGCTGTAAATCGTTCTCTCTTATTTTTTAAATTTCAAAATAATTTTAAACTTACAGAATAATTGGAGGTACGATACAAAGACTTTTTTTCTTCCATCAGTTTACGTTAAGATGCTGACCTGTTGTCCCATCTGTAATAACCATGTCTTTTACTTTCTGTCTCCTGATGCTTTGACATCTGGGGTCTTGCTGACTCTGCAGGGACTGCCCTTCTCAGGGTAGCCAGCTCCTAGAGATAACAAATAACTTGCCAGTGAGGTGCTTTTCAATGTGAACCAACCAATCCAGAGTCCACACCCCAACTCTCACCCTCCAGACCACTCTCCACCTGCCTAATCACCCCAGGGTCAAGTACCAGAGAACCAGGACAGTCCTGTGCCCCAGAGCCTGCCAAGATGATTCGAACTAGCCACTCCTAAGCCTGCTCAGCCTGCCCTGCCTGTTCCTTCCCATGGGAACCTCAATAAAGGCTCTTGCCCACATTTATCCCCTCCCTCCTTCTGCCTCCTGACCCATCCTGGTGCTTCCCTCTGTGGCCCTGCCTGGTGTGATGTGTCCCCTCCTCTTGGGAACTGTGAGTAGCAAACTATGTTTTCAATAGCAATCATCTCCTGATCCGTTGGCCTCACCAAACCTAAATGATAATAAAACCTATATTAAACCACATTTGCCTCTAAATAAATAAATTGTCTATAATTCCTATATAACCAAAAAATAACTGTTAAAATTTGGAAATTAACATGGATGCATTACTACCATCTAATCCTCAGACCCCATTTGAGTTTTCCAATTGTCCCAATAATGTCCCTTAGAGCAAAAGGATCCAGAGCAGAATCAGACATCACATTTAGTTACCAGGTCTCTTGAGTATCACTTAGACTGGAACAGTTCCTTAGTCTTTCCTTAACTTTCATGACCTTGACCCTGTGGAAGATTATTTTGTAGAAAGGCAAGTTATTTTGTAGAAAGCCCCTCGATATGGGTCTGTCTGATGTTTCTTCTCATGAGTGGACTCAGGTCTGCATCTCTGATGGAATATCACAGAGGTGATGCTATGTCCTTCTCAGTGTATTGTAGCAGGTCGTGTCGGTATCAATTCAAGTCATTACTTTGGACACTTGATGAAATTGGTGTCTGCCAGGCTTTACCACTGAACAGTTATTCTTCTCTTTATAATTAATAAGTATTTTGTGGGTAGAAACTTTTTTTAATTCAATTTATTTAAACTAAAAGAAAACAAAAACAATTCACCCGTTTCTCCCATCCCCCAACCCCAGCCTCTGGCAACCACCAATCTGTTCTCTGAGCTTGGTTTGTTTATTTATTTTTAGATTCCACATACAAGTGAAATCATACACTATTTCTCTTTCTCCATCTGACTTATTTCACTTAGCATAATGCCCTCGAGGTCCATCCATGCTGTCACAAGTGGCAAAGTTTCATTCTTTTTTATGGCTGAATAACATATATATATCTATAGAGAGAGAGAGACATATACTACATTTTCTTTATGTACTCATCCATTGGGGGACACTTAGGTTGTTTCCATATCTTGGCTATTGTAAATAATACATCAGTGAACATGGGGTGCATATATCTTTTTGAGTTAGTGTTTTCATTTTCTTCAGATAAATGCCTAGAAGTAGAATTGCTGGATGATATGGTAGTTCTATTTGTAATTTTGTGAGGAATCTCCATACTGTTTTCTATAGCAGCTGCACCAATTTACATTTCCACCAACAGAGTACAAGTGTTCTCTTTTCTCTGCATCCTCGCCAACACGTTATTTCTTTGATAATAGCCATTCTAACAGGGATGCATTGATATCTCATTGTGATTTTGATTTGCATTTCCCTGATTACTAGTGATATTGAACACCTTTTCATGTAACTGTTGGCCATTTGGATCTCTTCTTTGGAAAAATGTCTATTCAGATCTTCTGCCCAATTTTTAATCAGATGGCTTTTTGCTATTGAGCTGAGTTCTTTATATAATTTGAATATTAGCTCCTTATCAGATATATGATTTGCAGATATTTTCCCCCATTCAGTAGGTAGCCTTTTCATGTTGTTGATGGTTTCCTTTGCTGTGCAGAAGATCTTTCATTTGATGTTGTCCCACTTGTTTATTTTTACTTTTGTTGCTTTTGCCTTTGGTGTCAGATTCAAAAAATCATCACCAAGATCTATGTCAAAGAGCTTACCATCTATGTTTTCTCCTGGGAGTTTTATGGTTTCAAGTCTTATCTTCAATGAGTCTTTAATCCATTTTGAGTTAATTTTTGCACATGGTGTAAGATAGTGGTTCAGTTTCATTTTTTTGGCATGTGGCTGCCTAGTTTTCTCAACACCATTTATTGAAGAGACTGTTCTTTCCCCATTGTATATTCTTGGCTCCTTTGTCATAAGTTAATAGACCATAAATATGTGAGTTTATTTCTGGGCTCTCCATTCTGTTCCATTGATGTATGTGTCTGTTTTCATGCCAATACCATACCATTTTGATTACTATAGCTTTGGAATATAGTTTGAAATCAGGAATTGTGATGCCTATAACTTTGTTCTTCTTTCTCAAGATTGCTTTGGTTGTTTGGGGTCTTTTGTGGTTCCATCCAAATTTTAGTATCGTTCATTCTATTTCTGTGAAGAATGCCACTGAATTTTTGATAGAGATTGCACTGAATCCATATATTGCTTTAGGTAGTATGAACATTTTAATAATATTAATTTTTCCAATCTATGAACACAAAATATCTTTCCATTTGCTTGTGTCTTCTTCAATTTCTTTTGTTAATGTCTTGTAGTTTACAATACACATGTCTTTCACCTTCTTGGTTTAATTTATTCCTAGGTGTTTTGTTCTTTTTTGACGCAATTGTAAATAAGATTATTTTCTTAATTTCTCTTTCTGATAGTTCATTATTAGTGTATAGAAATGCAACAGATTTTTGTATCTTGATTTTGTATCCTGCAACTTTACTGAATCCATTTATCTAGCAGTTTTTTGATAGAGTCTTTAGGGTTTTCTATATGTAATATCATGTCGTCTGCAAATAGTGACAATTTTATTTTTCCTTTCCAATTTGGATGCCTTTTATTTCTTTTTCTTGCCTAATTGTTCTGGCTAGGACTTCCAATAGTATGTTGAATATAAGTGACGAGAGTGGCCCTTGCCTTGTTCCTGCTCTTAGAGGAAAAGCTTTCGGCTTTTCCCTGTTGAGGATGATGTTAGCTGCGGGCTTGTCCTACATGGCCTTTATTATGTCGAGGTACATTCCCTCTATATCCACTTTGTTGAGAGTTTTTATCATAAATGGATGTTGAATTTTGTCAAATGCTTTTTCTGTTTCTATCGAGATGATCATGTGATTTTTATCCTTCATTTTATTAATGTGGTGTATCACATTGACTGATTTGCAGATGTTGAACCATCCTTGCATCCCTGGAATAAATCCCACTTGATCATGGTGTATGATCCTTTTACCATATTGTCGAATTTGGTTTGCTAAAATTTTGTTGAGGATTTTTGCATCTATGTTCATCAGGGATATTGGCCTGTAATTTTCTTTTCTTGTGGTATCCTTGTCTGGTTTTGTTATCAGGGTAATGCTGGCTTCATAAAATGAGTTTGGAAGAGTTCTTTCCTCTTCCGTTTTTTGGAAGAGTTAGAGAAGGACTGGTATTAAGTTTTCTTTGAATGTTTGATAGAATTCACCAGTGAAGCTGTCTGGTCCTGGACTTACGTTTGTTGGGAGGTTTTTGATTACTGATTCAATCTCCTTACGAATAATCAGTCTGTTCAGATTTTCTATTTCCTCATGATTCAGTCTTGGTAGGTTGTATGTTTCTAGGAATTTATCCATTTCTTCTAGGTTGTCCAATTTTTTGGCATATGATTGTTCATAGTAGTCTCTTACAATCCTTTGAATTTCTGTGGTATAAATTGTAAATCTCCTCTTTAATTTCTGATATTATTTGAGTCCTTTCTCTTTTTTTCTTGGTAAGTCTAGCTAAAAGTTTGTCAATTTTGTTTGTCTTTTCAAAGAAACAGCTCTTAGTTTCTTTGGTCTTTTTTATTGTTTTTTTTTTTTTTAGTCTCTATTTCATTTATTTCTGCTCTAATCTTTGTTATCTTCTTCTTTTTACTTCTTTTGGGTTTCTTTTGTTCTTCTTTTTCCAGTTCCTTGAGGTGTAAAGTGAGGTGTTTCTTTTTTGAGACTTTTCTTTTTTGTTGAGGTAGGCATTTATCACTATGAACTTCCCTCTTAGAACTGCTTTTGCTGCACTCCTTAAATTTTGGTTATTAGATTTCCATTTTCATTTGTCTCAAGGTATTTTTTTGATTTATTTTTTTATTTTTTTCTTTGACCCATTGGTTGTTCAATAGCATGTTGTTTAATCTCCACATATTTGTGAATTTTCCAGTTTTATTCATGTAATCCATTTCTAGGTTTATTCCATTGTGGTTAGAAAAGATGCTTGATATGATTTCAATCCTCTTAAATTTATTAAGTCTTGTTTTGTAATCTAACATATGATCTATCTTGGAAAATGTTCCATGTGCACTTGAGAAGAATGTGTATTCTGTTGCTCTTGGATGGAATGTTTTCTAAATATCTGTTAAGTCCACCTGTTCTAACACATTGTTTAAGGCCAATGTTTCTGTATTGATTTTTGTGTGGATGATCTATCCATTGATGTAAGTGGGGTATTAAAGTCCCCTACTATTATGGTATTTCTGTCTATTTCTCCCTATAGGTATGTTAATATTTGCTTTATATATTTAGCTGTTCCTATGTTGGATGCATACATATTTACAAATGTTATATCTTCTTGTTGGATTGACCCCTTTATCATCATATAACACCCTTCTTTGTCTGTTATTACAGTCTTTGTTTTAAAGTCTATTTTGTCTGACATAAAACAAATTTGGGGAGAAACTTTGAAACTATGTAAATATCCTGTTTCTCATCAAATTTTCAATTTATATATCAGCATAAACTCATGGTTTCTATTTTATTTAGTAGGTTAAAATCTGTTACCTATAGTCCATTATAATTTGTTACTCTCATTATTTATTTTATATTCAAATTGACCCAGATTTGGCAAGTGGGAGTTCCTCAAAAGTGACATCCGTATCCTTTTGACATGTCTCAACATTTTTGAGTACTTTCTTGCTTTCTGTCTCAAAAGATGTTCCAACCTCATCTTATACTTTCCTTGCCCCAGCCCTGGAATGGGACATTTCTCTAAGGAATTCTGTATCTTTTTAGAGGAGAATGGTATTTAGAAGTCAAGATCTAGGCACTGGTGTGTTCATTTTTATTGGGGTGATGCTGCTCCCAGGCTCTCTTGGTGAGCAGAATGAGGGAGTAGAAGTATGTACTCACATGCCTGTGCACGTGCGCACGCGCACGTGTGCACACACACATTTATATTTATTTCTCCATCTATATCTCCCTAATATGTGATTCCATCATTGAAGAAGATGATAGGGGAGATGCTGCCACTAGGTTTGGGATCCTGAAGATTTGGTTCTTTCCTGGGTCTTGTTGGTTTATTGGTTGGTGATTATTAGTCTGCTAGGGCTATCACAACAAAATACCCCAGACTGGGTACCTTAAATAACAGAAATTTATTTTCTCACAGTTGTGGAGGTTAGAAATCTGAGATCAAGGTGTTGGCAAGGTTGGTTTCTCCTGAGACCTCTCTCCGTGTCTTGTGCATGGGCTGCCTTCTCTCTATGTCCTCACATGGTCTTCCCTTGGTCTATGTGTTATGTCCTAATCTCCTCTTCTTATAAGGACACCAGTCATATCAGAATCGGCCCCAGCCATATGACCTCATTTTAACTTAAATACCTCTTTAAAGTCTCT
This sequence comes from Ceratotherium simum simum, assembly GCF_057802395.1. Taxonomy (NCBI): domain Eukaryota; kingdom Metazoa; phylum Chordata; class Mammalia; order Perissodactyla; family Rhinocerotidae; genus Ceratotherium; species Ceratotherium simum. Next base: position 29,112,997 of record NC_141930.1, on the reverse strand, counting down.
ATCTCCAAATACAGTCACATTCTAAGATACTGAAGGCTAGGCCTTCAACATATGAATTTTGGGGGAGGAAGGATATAATTCAGCCCATAACAGTTGATTTACGAGAAAAATCAGCATGCAATTGGCAAATGTCTATATGTTCTATATCAAAACAAACAAACAATAATAAAGATTTTTAAAAGAAACAAACAAGATCCTAATTCTTTCCTTTAGTGGGGAAGCACAATCTAAACTGTGCAGTGGGCCAAGTCTGTCCTCGGTTCACGACCTCCTTCCCTTCTAGACCATTTCCACAGGGCTGTGGGGATCTATTCTTCATAACATCTGTAATGCAGTTATATTCAAATTATAATTTTAATTTTACTTTTAGTGTCCTGGAAAAAATGTCCTTTTAGAACTTGTAAATTTATTAAAAGTTGATTAAGCTAAGCAAAGCAAAGCTAAGCAAAAACAACATTGAGAAATTTCTACTTCTCAAAAATTTTATTCTTTGTTTCACAGTATTGTCAGCTCTACATTTAATCAAATGTTTCACTTTTTTTCTTAACGTCTAAACTGAATTGAAACAGAAACAAATTTCTTCTTCATTTATTTCCCTCTCACTTTTTTACAAATTAGTATCCATTAGGCTGAAACTTGCCAGCAATCTCAAAGTCAACCAGGAAGTTAGTTTTAGAAAAAAAGTAATTTCATCTTATAATAAATTCAAAACTTGATTTTTTGGTTAACAGGACATTTCATTCCTTTTCTTTCCTAGCCTCTCTTTTCTCCTTCATTTGGCACAGTGTTTGAAAAAGACCAGAGAATTTTCCCTCCCACTGTGGTTTCAGTGTTCGAATGCGGGACCACGTGGGGTGGAGCGTGTTATACAACGGCAGCTGAAGGTGCTCTGTCTTGAGCCACCACCACGCTCACATTTTATGCTGGATAACACAAGTGTGTTATTTGATCTTCCCTGGCCAAGTGTAACAGGTTTGTCACGAGGAATTTTCACAAAATTTCTCCTCATAGACTCGGGTGAACAAACTTGAGGGGTGGGAGTGTACGGTATAGGGGCTCAGGCTGCAGAGTGGGGCTCCACCACCTTCCCGCTGGGCTGTTGGGGGAAGACGCCTGATCTCACTGAGATTCAGCTTCCTCTGCTATAAAATGGGGATAATTGTCACAGCCAGGGCACCTAGCACACAGCAAACGCTCAATGATAACTTACTGTCAAATAATTGTGAGAATTACAAAGAGATAATGCGTGCAAATACTTTAGCGCATTGCCTGAAGGACGCAAAAACTTCTGCAAGAGTACTTATTCACCCAGAAGAATCAAGAAAAAGGCAGTAGAGAAAGAGAAATAAATGGCAAGTTTTATTATTCCTACTTATAGATATAGAGGGTAAAGGATTAAGTAATTGGTGTAAGAGCATGAGTAAAAATTAGAGGAACTGCAACCCATTTCCTTTGGACAAACCACCCCATATCTGTATATTGATATGCTAGATTACACAAACCATCATACTTTCCTTTTATTTCATTTTGCGCACTGGACAGACATCAAGTCTCTAAACTCAGCTCTTCGTCCTGGAGACGCATTTGCAATTCCTCCTAAATCTCAGTGAGTCATCCCTCCCCTGCCACCGCACTAGGAAGCAGTTGGGGGGACCAGGATGGCCAGGGTGCACTGTATTTCTCCCCGGGGATTGTTCTTGCCCTCACCAGCTCCTCGAGTCTGCGCTCTGCGGAAAGTTTTACCCCATGCAGTCTGGAGGCATTCATACTTTGACATAGACACAGCAGAAAGAGTTTGAAAGATCAAAACAGAATAGCTCCTCTTTCTCTACCAAAATGAAGCATTCCTTGCATTTCCCTGCATTTTCTTCTTCCTCTTCTCCTCCTCCTTTGACATTATCTACTGAGAATTTCCCATGAGCCACGCCATGCTAAATCCTTCACAAGTTGTGTCTCTTTTAATCCTCACATTCGTCCTATGAAATCTTGTCCTTCCCATTTTTAAAAATCAGAAACCGAGGTTTAGTGAGTTCAGTAACCTTCCCAAGCTTGACTTCTGGCTGAGGGATAACCGAGCCCCTGTCTCCCCAAGATGTGACCGCTGCACCCTTCCTTCACCCCGCACTTCCCAAGCCCCGCCATCAGATTCCAACCCCTCAATCTGCAGGACCCAGCACAACCGCAGCAATTCCCTGGAGCGTCTTTATATCCCCCCCTCCCTGCCCCGGGCCACAGTGGCCATACTCTCTCACTGCACATCACGTGGGGTTGCCCTCCTTCCCTCGGTATTCAAGACTGTACTCTCTGGCCACACCCCACCCTGTCTTTATTTTCTAAACGTCCCTCAGCCCCTCCCCATGGCTGACCCATCTTCCAAAACTTCTTCCCCAGACATTACGCTCTCTACACACACACACACACACATCCCTACACACATCCCTGCACACATAGACACGTCTACGTGCACACAAACCTATACACACACATATAACACACCAGACACACACACATCCCCGCATACCCACACTCCTGCATAAACACACACAGACATCACCCCCCATGTACACATCCTTACCCACACATGCCCCTGAGCACAAACACACATCCTACACACACAAATGTCTTTACCCATACTGACACCCAGCACACACACACCTGTGTACGTGCATATCTCTGTGCACACACACTCCCCTACGTACACACACTCCCACACACATTCAAATACCATTCCTATACACACACCCCTAAATATTTACTCTACATACACACCCCTACCTGCATGCACATACACACCACACACACACCCACAACTAGGCCAATATCTAGTTGATGAAAAGTGGAAGAAACTAGAGCTACATTTTATCATTTAACAATTCCAATGGTGGGACTGAGGCAAATTTTCTCTCTTGCTAATGTTTTTTTAAATAAAATGATTTTTTTTTAAATAATTTTATTTATTTATTTTTTTCCCCCAAAGCCCCAGTAGATGTTGTATGTCATAGCTGCACATCCTTCCAGTTGCTGCATGTGGGACGCGGCCCCAGCATGGCTGGACAAGCGCTGCGTCGGTGTGCGCCAGGGATCCGAACCGGGGCCGCCAGTAGCGGAGCGCGTGCACCCAACCGCTAAGCCACGGGGCCAGCCCTAAATAAAATGATTTAGCAATAAATGTGTACTGAAAGGAGAAAGATCATTTGAGGAAATATAATTGAGTTTTTGTGCAGAAGAGACATTTTAGCAACCTAAATAAGACCGTGTCAATACATGCAATTAAAAAGAGGGGAAGAATTCACCTTTGTATGTCTTCCTTTTGTGTGTCTTTGTTTTGCTTTTCAAAGGATTACAGAATTGGAAGCATGGAATTTGTTTTGCTTCATCACAATGAGCAAGTGTTTCATTCCTTTTTATGTGAAGCTGCTGTTCTTTTTTATTATTATTATTATTATTATTATTCATTACTGGTGAGTTTTTGCAATACCTCACTTTTGTACGGCTCAAAGAAGTTTTTTTTAGTTGAGCAAGTGCTATCCTAGCTTTGCAAAACACAGAGATTCCATCAAGAGATATCTTCCTCATGCCATTTGCTATCAAGAACTTAAGAAGGAGGAACCACTAGAGATTTTGAGGTTCAAACAGAAGGCCTGACTTGCTGCTTAGACGTCCTGAGTTATCATCATCTACACGTCTAAAGCTAAATTTCTTTTTTTTTTTTTTTTTTTTTTAAAGATTTTATTTATTTTATTTTTTTTCCCCCAAAGCCCCAGTAGATAGTTGTATGTCATAGCTGCACATCCTTCTAGTTGCTGTATGTGGGACTCGGCCTCAGGATGGACGGAGAAGCGGTGCCTCGATGCGCACCCGGGATCTGAACCCGGGCCACCAGCATCGCAGCGCGCGCACTTAACCGCCAAGCCACAGGGCCGGCCCTAAAGCTAAATTTCTTTCTCTTCAAAAAGAATTACAGCAATGCCTTTATATTAGGACAAATATAGCTTGCCATCCTCAAATCTATGTGTCTAATATTTATGAGGGAAAAGCACCATGCACAATAGAGCCGTTTCCGATGGGTCGAGTTTTATGGTGAGTCACGGGTCTGCCCGACCAGATAAACGCAACAGGACAGCCTGTAGCCGCTGTGCAGTGTCTCCAATGCCTCAAAGTTTTTCTTTTTCCTTTTGGCTCTGCACAAGATGTAAAGGCAATCAAATGTTAACCAAATACTAAAATATGTTATAATTATAGCTGCAACTGTGTACAAGAAGACAATTTTAAAGACACTAATGGAGGACTACTGTATCTAATAACATCCCTGCAAAATAAATAGATGTTTATTTTAGAGCACGAATCCCCTTTCGATTGCTTTTTATTCATTCGTACTCTCCTCTCCCCTCACTCCCGCTCTTGCCATGTGCTTGGTTTGGGCTATTATTTTTGCTTTTTTCACTGGGAAATAAGGAACTTCTCTGAAAGGCTAAAGGATATATACATATGTTTTGGTGACATGCTATTTTATACAGAGTTCCCATCCCTACTTTGAAATGATTTTATTTTTCTTCCCAATAGAATGGAGAAAGAATTATCAGATCAAGCAGACAGCAGCAGAGTGGGCCACCTGTTAAAATAGTTGAGGATTCACAAGAATAGAACAAAAGTCAGCTAATATGTATAAACTGGATGAACAATTAAGAAATTAATAATTATTATTTAGGTTTTATTTAAAGAATAAAATTCATGGTTTCTTTAGCTAATAATGATGACAACGACCCTTAGTAAACATTAACAAAATAAGTTGTATTTGGCTTTCACAAACGTCCTCAAATGTCTTAAGCATTGTGTTTCTCATGAAGAAGTCATAGTTCAACTCAAGTTATAACAGAACTCGAGTTACAACCCAAAGGATAAACATGTTATTAGTTGAACTTGATCAAACATCTGATTGTAGATAATATATTTACACAAAGGTAATGTATGACTTTGATAATTATTCTTTGCTGCCGTATACTGGCTGTGTGATATTGAGCAAGTTGCTTAGCCTCTCTGAGCCTTACTTTCCTCATCTGCAATCCAGGGATTAACAATACCAACCTCAAATCATTGCTGTGAGAAGTAAATACAACAATACACAGCAAGTGTCCTCCTTAGCACATAATGAAAACGAAGCAGGTTGGGGGTGGAGGAAGGACCACCAGCTCTGGAGTCAAAAAGCCTGTGTTCCATCCTGGAACCACTGATTTACTTGTTTACCGTCGGACAAGGACTTTCTCTTTTCTGCACGTCGGTTCCCTTACAGTAAGATGAAACCAAGAGAAGCATGCGAAGCCCCCAGGACGCTCCAGTCCGCGTGTAGGCAGCTACATTCCCTTTCCTGCTCTTTCCTGGCTCTCTGATTCTTTAGCTGTAAGGTTAAAGTGAAAATAGCAAGAAAACTTGATGGATTTTCACTAGGAGAGAAAAGAAGTAGTATCATTGCCACATACAGATGATTTCAGTCTATAGAAGAACGGCAGCGTTCCCCAAGATAGATCACAGTTTCATACATGTGAAGCGCATGTTAGAAATTGGTGACGTCTGAGAGGTTGTGTGTGGGAGATGCGGAACAATCTTGTACAGAAAGGGTCAATAATAGTTACAGCGTTCATGTCCATTTGATCACTAATCCTACACTAGTCTGTTAACCGATTCAACATCATTTATGCTACCCAGGCCACTGTTTCTTGATTAGTGCAATGCAAGGTGTGCAAGATGTATAAATTAATGGAAAAGCTGCAAACAGAATCCAGTTTTCAGAAAGCTCGTTGCATCTTTGAATTCCCCTACATCTCGACAGAGGAGCTCCGCCAATGACTCTCTTGGACTTAAAACCTGCTCGGCAAATCCAGCCTGAATCCTGCAGCTGCTTCCAAATGGAGCCTTCTTGGGGAGCCCCACATTTCTTATTCCTGTTTCCAGACATATCTCACACATATGTCATAACCCAGGCCATACACATACATATACCTATACCTATACATACAATTCTAGTCTCTTCAACTTCATTTAATAAATTGTCGTAAAATTGGAATTTTTTTCTCAATATGCCTTTAGCCTAAGGTATTTGATTACTATAGCTTAATGAGTTCTCAATCATTTCCTGAACCCATTTCTTTGGGGCACCTTTCTCTTAGGGTTGAAACCCAGGTCCTGCCAAAGGAATAAGTAAAAATTGAAAAATGGTCCCTCACAGCCATTAGCACGCCATCAGGAATGTGCGTTCTTCAGCTGTGTACTCAGCAGGATCTACACTTCAGGCTCAGATCACAAAATATCCACAAGTAAAGGAACTTTAGATTCATGGTTGGTTTTCTTTCTTTCCATTTAACAGAAGCATCTAGTTGGACTGGTTTATAAAAGTTCACAATAGCTGGTGAAGATTTAAGCTCCTTAATACGAACGATCTTCTTACCTCTTCTCTTGTACATAGACGCCCCTTGAACGATTTTCCTTGTTGCAACAAAAAGCTGCTTCTGGTTGGCCGAGGTGCAAATACTGCTTTATACTGCTCGATAAATTGCTCCAGGTCACGGTCAATTATTTTCTTAGGTAAAATGCCCTGAACTGGCAATGAAAGTCCTCAGGGTGCTACTGTCAGAAGCACGGAAACTGAAACCTGGAAGTGACTGTAGATGCCATGCAGACCAACCTCTAAGTTTAAAATGAGGAAACCAAGGTTTCATAGCTAACAAAAGGTGGAGCTAGGGCCGAAACTGAGACTTTATAATTCCTATATGATGTTCTTTCTATCAAAGCAAGGTTATTTTTATTGCCAGCTGACAGTCCAGAGAACTTAGGCTTTATTGATGCATACAATTATTCTGTTTATAAATGATTTGCAATACACTGAAAAATTAATTCATCTAACACACATGCATTGAGTGTCTTCATGTGCCCAGCACTGTGCTAGGCGCAGGAATATAAAGGTCAGTAAGACACTGTCCTCAAGTGAAAGAAGCTTAGGATCCTCCTGGACCTGCCTGTGGGACACTGGCTTGGGGTTCGGCCACTGCCATCTGCATCTGAGGCGGAGAATGGACAGATGAGGTGGGTCATCACTGAACAGTGGCATGGAGACCAATAGGATGCACCCTGCTCCTGGCTCAGAAGACCTGAGTTGAATCCTAGCCCAGCCCCCCACTCACGAGTGATGTGACCTTGAGCAAGTCTCCTAAATTTCTCCTTGTCACACTTTCCTCGCTTGTAGAATGAGGGTCAGAGTAGCCACGTCAGGGTGGTTTTCAGGGCTAAATGACATAATACATGTAACGTACCTTTAACAATGCCTAGCACTCAATAAACGTTACTTTCACCATTGTTGAAAAGCAGGGGTGGAAATCACATCTACCCTCTCCACCTCAAAGAATTCTGGTAATATTGAATGAAATAATGCAATCTAAAATAAGTTTTAAATGTTATTATTATATTTCTTTTACCATAATATTATCACAACTACCATCTTCCTCCTTGTTTCTTTCCAGCTCAAGCATTCCAACCACTTAAACAAAATCCATCTGTGGTCCCAACTATGCTCCAAAAAACACAAAGCCCAGAGTAAGTAAGAGGTAGGGGTTTAGACTAAGGAAGAAGTTGTGTTTCTGTGTGCCTGACCACATCTCCATTGGTTCAAAGTTATTCTTTCATTCACTAAGCTCCAAGAGAGGTTAGGTAGTAATTCCATCTCATCTCCAGTCTTTAATTTTATCAAGATTTTGTTTTTGTTTTTTGTTTTATTTACCATGGAGTTTATTGAAAGACTAGTCTATATTTGTAATAAAGATATAGTTAGTATTAAGGTTGATACTTTTGTAGTATGTTGAACTATGTAAAATTGCCGATATTCAACCATTTTTGACCTGTAAGAATGGCGATTTCATACGGTTAAACTTAATATTTTATTCAAGAGCAGTGGTTATGGGAATATTAGGAAGACTCTCCCATGCAGCACATTTAGCTCTAAGGCGGTTTCATAACATATGCCTGAGGGCAGCTTATAGCAAATCTCCCAAGCAATCTATTTGTGATGAAACTAAACCCAGTGTCCAGAGCAATGCTGTGTGGAATAACGGAGGCTGTGCTGGTTGGGAACTAGAAGAGGTAGCTGGTGGTGCCAGCCCTGCAGCGAATGAGCTGAGTCCCTGAGGCACGTCACTGAAGCTTTCGGAATCTCAGGTCCTCACGCCCAGCAGAAGCAGCCAGGAGGGCATGACTAAGCCCTGTTCCTTGCAGCCCAGCAAGAAGAGTCTGGCCCCATTCTCTACACAGTAAAGGCCCTGCTCCTGCCATGCCCTGCCCTTCCAGAGAGGAGTCTGTGAGTTCGTGTCCTCCTGGAGTCCTGCTCTTCCAGACCAGGCTCCAACTACCACAAACCACAAAGCCCTGCCCAGGTATCCCTGGGTAGACCAGATGCTCAGGTCTCCTCCCCCTTAGGGAGGAGAGCACTGCAGCATGAGCTCCCCCCCCCGACAGGCTGAGGGGTGGCCAAGGAACAGCTGTCTGTGGGGATGCAGGTGGCATTTGGAGGTGTGGGTTAGGAAGACCACTCTCCTGTATGCAAGGCTCCTCAGAGCGAGGGGCAGGGAGGCTGCGAAGAGACGGGCTTTCAGCCAGCCCTTCTGGTATTGCCACACTCTGATGCACAACTCCGAGGACTCTGAGAATTCTAACTTCCCAAGTCCCTTTGAAGGTTGTGACAGTTAGTTTTATATGTCAATTTGGCCAGGTACCCAGATACTTGGTCAAACACCAGTGTAGATGTTGCTGTGAATGCATTTTTTTAAATGAGATTAACATTTATGTCAGTAGACTTTGAGTAAAGCAGATTACCCTCCATAATGTGGGTGAGCCTCATCTAATCAGTTGAAGGCATTAAGAGCAAAGACTGAGTGAGGTCCCCCGAGGAAGGAAAAATTCTGCCCCCAGACTGCCTTTGGACTTGAGCTGCAACATCAACTCTTCCCTGGGTCTCCAGCCTGTGGGCCTGCCCAGCAGATTTTGAACTTGCCAGCCTCCATAACTGCATGAGCTAATTTCTTAAAATAAATCTCTCTTTTCTCTCTCTACATACATAATATACATACACACATATATTTATACATATAAATAATATATATATATTATATTGATAGTAATTATATATTGATAGTGATTATATTACTATGATATTGATTCTGTTTCTCTGGAGAACCCTAATACAAAGGTTTATTTTTCAAGGTAGGAGGATAGATCATATTTCATTTAACTGTCACTTGACTAGATATATTACACATATATTATTTGGGTCTCCATTTGTACTCTCACAAATGGTCCCACAAACATTAAGGCTGAGCCTGAATATGTCTGCAGTTCCCACTTTATGGGATACAGAAGTCGTAAGTATGAGTGCTTTGGCTAAGCATAGGTAGCACTATACTAGGTGTTTGTTGCTATAGGATGGTCAAATCTTGAATTAAAGCTACAGAAGAACCTGCGATGAGAGGAGATGGGAAGAGGTAGGAGGGTGCAGTGACAGGCCATAGGCTTGGGTAGCTAAACCTCAAGTCAAGTCTTGACCCTGTTACTCACTGGCTGTGAGTGATCTGTGTGCTCCTGGAAAACTCCCTTAACCCCTCAGTGACTCAGTCTCATTAAATAAAAACAGAGTAAATAGCATGTACCTCCAACATTGCTGTGAGAATTACACATCTGATGCATGTAAATGACTGGCCCAGCTCCTGAAGCTGCCTGGGAACTCAAGAACTGTATTAGCTTGCTAGGGCCTGCTGTAACAAAGTACCACAAACTGGTGGCTTAAATAACAGAAATTTATTGTCTCAGTTCTGGAGGCTAGAAGCCCAAGATCAAGGTGCTGGCAGGGTTGTTTTCTTCTGAAACTATGAGGAAGAATCTGTTCCCTGCCTCTCTCCTGGCTTCTGGTGGTTTCCTAGCAGTATTTCGCGTTCCTTGGCTTGTAGATGCATCACTGCGCTCTTTGCCTCCATCTTTATGTGGCATTCTCCCTGCGTGCAGGCATGTAGATCTGTCCAAGCTTTCCTTTTTTATAATGGACAGAGTCATATTGAATTGGGGTCCACCCTAATGAACTCTCTTAACTTGATCATCTGCAAAGATCCTATTTCCAAATCAGGTCACATTCACAGGTACTGGAGATTAGGACTTCAATATCTTTTGGAGGAACACAATTCAACTCATAAGGATGACTAATAGTTACAGTTTTCCCCAGGAACCGAAGCAAAATGTTGCCTCTCTGGGTTCCACCCTCTCATACCACACAAACTCTTTGTTTAGCAAACTCACTCTGAGTACCTGCTGCTCATATGCCCTGCCCTCAGTGCTTAGAGTAACAACAACAATAACCAGAAACAGAGCCAAAGAAATAGGCCTGCACAAGGAAAAAAGATTCCATAACCACGTGTCACAACAGATGTTAACTGGACTTATTGTGGTTCATTTTGCAATATATACAAATATCAAATCATTATGTTGTACACCTGAAACTAAAATAACGTTCTATGACAATTATACCTCAATAACAAAACCCAGGCCTGGATCCTCCTTCAGGAGTTCACCGTCTGGTGTAGCAGCTCCACGCAGATAAATAACAATATTAGAATAAAGGTATAAAGTAACAAGCGTCAACAAGAACTAGAGGTAACTTTCCATAGGATTTCAACGGGGGAAGAGACGCAATGAATCTGAAGAAGGCTTCTTTGATGAGGTGGCATTTGAACTGGTCCTTGCAGGATGGATAAGAATGGGCCACTGGAAGATGGAGGGAAAGGGGGCATGTGAAAATAAAGATGTAAAGTTATCTCTCGGTGTGGACTAAGCCTCATAAAAATATCCTCAGTATCCTGTGTACTCAAAGTACTAGCTGATCTGTTCCTCCTTCCACCTCTTCCCCCACCTCACACCATCACCACTCTACGCATAGATCAAGAAAACGGGGTCACTTTACCGCCTTCACGGTACTTGTATGAGCTAGATGTGACACCCTTTATAGACAAGCAAACAGAGTCAAATCAAGTATAGTTTACCCAGTAACCACAGAAGAATCTTCTGATATCCTTGGGTCATGAAAATGAAAAATTCAGTATGAAAATACTATTAGTTCAAGTCAAAACTCTCCCACTGGATGGTAAGGTAAATAAATATAGTCTTAAATTCCAACTTTCCTAATGCAACTTTTTCCTCTTGTAACTTTGAAGCCTCCTACAGTCAGATTTGAAGAATCCTTAAGTAAGAACCAAATACCCTGTCTCACAGGACAGTTGTATTTTTAGGAGAGCAGTAGTCTCAGAGCTTAACAATAACCAATCAAAATAAACAGGACTTCCGAGGAAAAGACACACATAAACTATTCAGATCAACAAAAAGACACACCCAGAGTCAGAGGAAACCACCAACCTGCCCTGGAATGAACTCTACCTTTAGAAGGTGGTTGAGATTTTACTCAGTGACCCGTAAGAATACTCTGCATTTTCTGGACTTTTCTGGAGGTGGAGGTAAGGAATGGAAAATGACTACAATGAAGCCACAGAGGTCTCCCCTGACGCTCGAGTTGGGCACAAGTTATCACTAGCTTGTTGGTCTGACATGCTCTGTGAGGACCAGCCAATGGGGTTCATATTAAAGCACACAACACCTCTTCACACATAATTAGAATCTATAGGTTCCTATGAAATACTTCTCGTCTTACAGCAACGGTGGCCATGCGTATACAAGAAGTGGTAATAACCAAATCATGATATCAGGCTGGCTCTACAGAGAACTGGGGGGATTCAGTTGATGCCTTCTACCAGGGCCAAAAACAGAAGTAGCATTTGAGGCTAAATTCATTCAAAGGCAGCATAGACTGAGAAACAATATCCAAGATGGTCACCAAACTAAATCTGTGCATACATAAAAATGATAAAACATCCGTCAGTGCAGATAAAGAACGTTACCATCACATAAAATCATTGTCAACTTTACATCAACATCCTCATCTGGTGATGTCTTCACCTCACAGCTGTCACCAGAGTGTTGTGTGGATAGAATTCAGCACGCCCTCTTGCTTCTGGCCCGCAGGAGGTACTCAGTGAACAGAATTACAGGCTGACTGAAACGGTCGGTAGGTGAATAAGAGGAGATAGCATCAGCCAGACCCTGAAGAACCCCCAACAGTTCATCATGAAAGGTTACGACAGACAGTTCTGTCAACACAGAATGACACAAAGCTCCGGGAAGGAGGCAGTTTGTTTTTGTCCTGGGAGAGCAGACACACTTCAGCCCCTTTCTGGAGATCCACGGTGACATCACTGTGCTACAAGGAGCCTCTAAGACTCAGTTCAACTCAAGGTCCCCAAACCAATTTGACCATGCATACTTTTTCCATGCAACACATATTAATATTTGATAAACATTTTGAGAAATTCTGCTTTATGGTAATTTATGCATAAACAATATTTTACAAAAATTATTCAAATTTTTCTGTAGCCCGAAAGAGTTTTTATGATTTTCCATTTTTATTTATTAATTCCGTGGTATCTATAACCATTTGTGCTCAAGTCACCCTTTTTGGCTGATAACAAGGTTTGACTTTTTAATCCTTATCTTTTACACACATATAAGGATATGTACATGCGACTCCCTTAAAGACAGACGTCCTGGGGGTGGGGGCCCTGGGTGAGGCTGCTGTTGCTAGGACAGCCGGTTTCCAGTCTGAGGCTGGTGGAGCCCACTCGGAATCGAGGTGAGCCTCTGGCACGTGCAGTAGCGAAGGGGTGGAATGGGGACAGCCCTGTCTCTAGGAAGGAGAAAAACCTCTACTAAGGTCAGACTGCAGGCTCCGAGCTGGAAGAAGCAGATGAGCCGGGCTAAGGCCTCCAGCCACAGCCCTGGGACCAGAATCCAGCCCGCTGGGCCAGCCCTTCTCCCGGACACACTCAAGTTACTCAGGCGGCCGTTGCTCTCTGGAAGGCGAGGAGGAGGAGAGCTAAAAGACGACGCAGTGGAAAGCATGTTGGGAGAGGCTGGAAGCACTGCAGCTGACCATTCTCGGTCCACACTTTGTCTTCATCCACGGCCCAGCTGGCCTGAGCAGGACGCCTGCCCAGTTTCTGAGAGCGGGGTTGGTGGCCTCTGCTCTCCCTTGGAGACTGGCCCTCCATTCCCTGTCCCACTTTGTTAACTGACTTGTTTGTTGCTGTGAACATTAAAGAGGATTAGTGGAGCTGCATCTTCCAGAAGGAATTAAATAATACAGCCAGGTTTCAAGATCAATGTCTGCAGGATGCACCCCTGGACTCCCAGAGCAGCAGGCCAGGTTTGCCCCAAGGCGGGGTGGGAGGGCCGTGAGGGGAAGTCTCTTTCTGGAGCCCTTTCCCACCCGGCGCCTCCCTCAAGCTCCAGCCTCTGCCTCCGGGTACACTGATTTACTGCCCCCAAAGCCCACCTTCCTTCATGATCTCCTAGGCACCACATGACCCCTGACCCTCCGCCTTCATCCAAACTGCCATAGTCGTAATGCCAACAGATCTTAAGAGAGCTCTCTGATTAGACTACCTCGTGAAGCGGCTCTGAAAATTAAGTGGTTTTTATGTCCCTTTTCTGGATCCTTGCCACTTGTTTTTCCAAATTCCTTCTATCTCCTTTGCCTGACACAATCCAATTCCAGAAAGTGCTTTTTGTTCAAAAGTCATAGGAGATGCCATTTGGCCACCATCACAGTAATAATTGATTCAGACAAGAACCATCAATGGATGCTAATATAAGTGGGTACAAGTTTGATGAAGAACAGGAAACTTACAGTATCAAAGTATCTCCCTACAAGATACTGATTAATTATAACAGGAAAAATAATTTCTTTAGAGTGGAGAAACTAGGCGGACACCACCTTAACTAAGTGACCAAAGTTAACCTCACCAGTATTGGGAGAAATGGACCCTCTGTGCCTCCTGACAGCCACACTGAGAAGAACACAACAGCAATTCACTTGAGTGACACTCCTGACACAAATGCATAGCCTGGATCTAATTATGAGGAGATATCACATAAACTCAAATTGAGGGAATTCTACAAAATAACTGGTTTGTATTCTTAAAAAAATGTCAATATTATGAGGCACAAAAAGACTAAAGACCTCTACTAAAGTAAAGGGAGATTAGGAGACATGAAAACTAAATGGAAAGCGTGATCTGTGATTTTCTTTTGCTATGAAGTATATATATATTTTTTCGTGAGGAAGATCAACCCTGAGCTAACATCCATGCCAATCCTCCTCTCTTTTGCTGAGGAAGACTGGCCGTGGGCTAACATCCGTGCCCATCTTCCTCCACTTTATATGGGCCGCCGCCACAGCATGGCCTGACAAGCGATGCATCGGTGCGCACCTGGGATCCGAACCCGGGCCGCCAGCAGTGGAGCGCGTGCACTTAACCGCTACGCCACGGGGCCGGCCCCCTGAAGTATATTTTTGAGACAACTGCCAATATCTGAATATGGTCTGTAGATTAATTGTGTTGTATCAATGTTACTTTCCTGATAAGAGAACGTCTGTTTTTAGGAAATATACACCGAAGTATTCAGGGGTAAAGGGGCATCATGTCTGCAATGTACTCTAAAACAATAGTTCAGAAAACTTAGAGCACAAATACGGTTAAATGTTAACAGTTGGAGAATCTGGCTGAAGGATATATGGTGATTCTCTGTGCTATTTTTGGAACTTTTCTCTAAGTCTGAAATTATGAAAAGCTAAATATACGAGTTCCTAGATACCATCAGAGCATCTAGAAAACAGATTGGCACCTCTAGAATTAAAATTGGAGCAGGGCAGACACTAGGGTCCTGAGGCCAGCTTGATTTGAGGGGCTGGGCAGCCTTGCTGATGATCAGAAGGTAGGGACAGAGGGGATATGGCACTGGCCTCCTCCCTCAGAGAGAAAACAGAAATGAAGTCATGAGCAATTCTCCCTCGTACCTTCTGGACACTCCCCAGGAGACTCCAGGACTTTAAATCTGACTACATGAGACAATTTTTTATGCATAGTTTACTATTTTGGTCTACTGTAATTACCACGTAGCACGATCTTGTGTATCACTGAGTGACAAATTAACTGTTGTAAATTTGATAAGATTTCAATCCTAATTTTGTGATTGGTGTTATTACCATTATTATTTGGCTCAGTTTGAACAATTTCTTGCTCAGGTAGCTTGGTTGTTCCTTTATAACATACGGTAAAAGAACTGAGAAGGACTCTCTTAGATTTAGCCCTGCTTACTTCCGGGCTCTGTCTGTGGTTTGCCCAGCTCAGAAGCCCTGACTTTGCAGAAGGCATTGTAAACTAAGGGTACAAGCTCGGGCTTTGATGTCAGTCAGACAGAGAGAACGGCGTTCGAGTCCAGCACGTGCCACTTCAGCAAGGTGAATTTGGGCGAGTCACCTACCCCTTCTGAGGCTGTTTTCTTATCTATCAAATGTAGAAAATAAAGCCTGGATGTTGTGAGGGTTGGTTGGAGGCTTTAACATAAAATAACCTGCCTGGTTCCTGGGTGGGAGTGGTGATGGAAAGCCTCAGAAATCAACCTCGTCTCCATAGACTCTGGATGAATCAACACTCTCGCTTCCCTCTGGAACACGCCGCTTGATCCCTCCAGCAAAGTGAACTCTTTCCTCTGGGTAACACTCATATACTTTCCCAAAAGCCAGTTGTTCTGAAGTCAATGTGTGCCTGCTATCACAAATAGGCAACTTAATTAAATAGAAACTTCAAAAATATGAGTGAAAAAGTTGTTTCCATGTCAAAAACTAAGTTCAATATTTGGAAGCAGTCGCAGGTAAAATGGTAAAAGCAAACAATTGCACTGAATTAGGTGTAGAAGATAGGAGACTGTGGGCGAGACAGCTCTGTTTCCACAAAGCTGTAATTGGAAATTAGGGATGAGCTGCCAGGGGTGTGGTTTAGGTGGGAAAGATGGCCCAGAATGCCATGTAGGAGATGCGGGCTCAGAGGAAACGCCCTGCGTTACACGAGAGGTTGGCAGTGAATGAATGTACTTGAGGTTGAAGTTCAGGCGAATGTTTTAAGGCACATTCACATCATTTTTATGATTTCCCCATTTTAAACAACGTTTTTGATTCATCAGTCCCAAGTGTGTAGATGAGAGGCCTGCTGGCATATTTTATTAGGATCACTGGTCAGTAGAAACTCATCTCTTTGGCAGATATGCCCCACATTCTCCCAGGATGTTTGGTTGGGGCTCTTTCCCAGTGGTTCCCAATCTTGGCGGCTCATTGGAACCACCTGGAGAGCTTTAAAATCTCTGACGATTGGGTCCCCCCTCAACCTACCCCCGGGGCTTTAATTATCAGGGTAGGGCCTGGGCGAGTGATTCTCACGTGCCGCCAGGATTGAGCAGCACTGCTCTGTATTATTTGCTGCTTGGGTCTCAGGTTTGTGGCCACGTTTGCAAGAGTCAGATGGCGAGTCTCTGCTTCCAATCTGCCCCTGCCCACAACACCAACCAGAGGGCTTGCGCAGACAGTCTGTAAGAGTCCCTGAGGTGCCCTGGGGAGTCTGAAGGGCAGCTTCCAGAAGAGTGAAAGGGGCACCAGGGACAGTCCACATTGTGGCAATGAGATGGGCTGCAGATCAGATGGTGAGGTGGGTGGGCTGACGTGAGTGTGTGCCGAGAATGACCAATCTCGGCCATAAGTGCCAGGATCAGGCACACGTGATGAAGGTCTGTATTGAGGGAGAATTTCCTTGAGGTCAGGCCTTTCATTTTCCTACAAGTGGAAGATGGGATGTTCTTATGCACAGTCGATTTTTGTGGTAGTTATGATCTATAAAGTTGCCATAAACAATGAATTAGCTAATACTGAACAATTGTTCCTAGGAGGAATGCGGGGTTAGGTTGCTGCGAGCTTCTGGCCACATTTTCATCAACTTGATAGATAACCTTGTTTTAAGTGTAAATCTGTTTCAAGACACCTTGCTTAATGTATATTGTTGATTCATTAACATTATTGACCCCACGACCAAGAGCACCATAAGTCATGCCTGAACAAAGTTGATATAACACACATATTTCCTCCATAAGGCACATCACAGCCTTCTTGTGCTTAGGACACTAGACAGCACTTCAGCACTACACTCAAGGGACACTTTAAACAGCGAAATCAGGGGCCGGCCCCATGGCGTAGTGGTTAAGTGCACGCGCTCCGCTGCTGGCGGCCCACGTTCGGATCCCGGGCACACACCGATGCATCACTTGTCAGGCCATGCTGTAGCGGCCTCCCACATAAAGTGGAGGAAGATGGGCACGGATGTTAGCTCAGGGCCAGTCTTCCTCAGCAAAAAGAGGAGGATTGGTACGGATGTTAGCTTAGGGCTGATCTTCCTCACAATAAATAAATAAACAGTGAAATCAACAACAAAAAGCACAAAAATGCAAAAATCATGGCACTAAACAGATCTCCAAAAGGACACATGTTTATAGTACAAGAGCTAAAATAAGAAGGCAGAGCATCGCCCAGTTTGACCTCAGCTGGGAGTGTGGGAGTGTGTGTGTGGGGAGACTCAAATAGTCACCCCTGGGCACATGTCACAAATGACTGTGAAAGTGCTGTGAGTATTGATTGTGGGGTCACGAATAAATTTTAGTGAATAGCTGAATTTGCAAATACAGAATCTGAAAAAATGAGGATCGACTATACATGGTTGATGCCATTTCCACTACTTCCTCCTGCGTCATTCTCAGTCACATCCCTCACCTTCTTCAAAGTCGGCTTATCCTGGCAAGGGGGTCTTTGTTCATTTGCAACCTGCCTCTGATCATTTCATCCTGTGTTCAATTTTCAACAGAGAATACTGTTGAGACAACTCAGTTCCTCAGTCAATGAACCAATCAATCGATACTAATGAAGTATTTTAAAGCACCAAACAGAACTTTGGAGAGGTACAGTGGGAAAGAGATAAATATAAGAAGCAATGCCTTCCAAAGAGGGCTTTACTATTTACTTACACGAAACAAAGGCAAACAATGCTAAAAAGTACCTAAATCTAGTTTAAAATGACTGCTGCACATTGTAAGTACTCTAGATATCTAGAAAAGAAGGTTACCAATGAGGGCTTTAAATAAAACTTTTCGGGGACATGGAACTTTGATGGGACTTGAAGGAGGAAAGACAGACATGGAGAGTGGGTGGAGGAAATATTCAGGATATATTAAGACAGCTTGAGATGTGGGAATGACAATAGTTTTTTTTCTTTTCCCCCAAATAAGAATAAAGAGATGAACTTAGCTGAGACGCTTGTGCATGAGGAGGGAGAAGTGGTTGGGCCGGGTGCAAGACCAGCTCTGCCCACTTACGCTTTGTTCCTTATGCCAAGAGACATTTTACCAAAAACACTGACAGGACATTCCAGATGGATTAGCCAACACCAAACATTCTGTATCCTATTCTTATTTGTGACATGCTTTTAGCCAGGATCTCAAGGACTCATTGGTAATAGCAGATGTTTTAAGTTAGGGCCAATACATTTGAGAGGTCAACCTGAAGAGAAGTCCAGGAAACCGGCCCTGAGGTAGTGAATTACTCCATAGGATCTGTGGCAGATTTCACTCACACTTGCAACACCTTCCAACAGGTAACCCCACTCCCTCCTCTTCAGCAGGAAACTAACCAACTACATACCAGCAAACATCACAGGTATAAACCAACCTACTTCGTTTAAGGCAGTAGTTTGCAAACCTTCGTCCTCTGTTACCAGTAACAACGATTGTTGTTCGGGGTTGTGTTACAAGGAGTCGAACTTGCCCACTGGGCTGTGGCTGCAGCCTCCTTAGGTGGGGCCAGCCTCTTAAGAACATTGTCAATAAAAGGTAACAGGTCTGAAGTGCTTAGGGCAATGTCTGGCGCCCAATAGGCCCTAAGTAAGTATTTGCTATTATTAACACAAAGACCAAACCTCCTACAGGTTGCTGTTTATTTCCTCATAAATTCTACAGTGTAGGGCAGTGCTGGCATCCCAGTGAGTAGAATCCTGCTTAGAACAAGTGGGCATCCACAGCGGCTGAGACTAACATTACATCCTGGATTTGTAAGTGGCATTTCCTGAGTAGGAATATGAGCTTGAAGATGCAGCTTACTCATTCAACAGACACTGATTAGGCACCTGCTATGTGTCAAGCTCTGGGCAACATGTGGGGATGCAGAGATGGTAGGAATGACAGAATAACAGCGCCCATGACTGTGTACCGGGCACAGTGTGAGCCCTTTACAGAAGACATGTCATCCTCCCAGTAACCCCGCGAGCTAGCCATCCTTATCTCCAGTTTCCCGGGAGGAAACAGAAGTTTTGAGGAACTGAGTAAATTGCCAGGCTATTTAATTCCACAGCCACCACCGCCATCAATACCCTGAACATCCTCGTACACCCTTCAGGAGCTTACTCTGTACTGATTAAGAACACAATGAGACCCTGAGCACAAACTCGGCACATCTCATCCTCTCTCTAGAAAACTCCAAATGTTGGGGGGATCAGCGCCCCCTCCGCTGCCAGGGGCACAACACTTTCTAACACCTTGGGGAGTAGGCTGGAAGGCAAGGCAAGGAGACGCGAGAGGTTTCGTCGATGTGCTACGACGTCAAGGTTCAGAGTATTTCCCTGGAAGATGCTTCTGTCCGTCTCTACCTGAGAATGCTGGGCCCGAGGAGGCTCCACTCTGCCAAGCTGCACACTGGGACGCCAGGTTTCTCTGCCTTCAAGGCTCTGCGCGACGGCCACATGAAAGACCCAAACCTTGGGCAGAGGCCAAACGGTCACTTCCCCGCCCTCCGGGTGCAGTATGCAAATCCGAGCACCAGGAAGTAGCTGGGACCTCTCGGCCGAGCCCAGCGACAGTCAGTTCCTCTCCCGCCGCTCCGGGCCGCCCGCCGCTCGCTCCCGGCCGTGGCGCCTCGGGGCCCGACGCGCTGCAGCCTCCAGCCCGCGGCAGGCGGGGCGGCCGCGCCACCCCGGGCCCCGCGCCCGCAGCCCCTCGCCGGGCGTCCTCCGTTCCCGGCCCGCAGCCCCTCCCCACGCGGGGCCCGCTGGGCCGCCCCGTCGCGCCCCCGGCTCTGAACTCGAGTCACCGTGGAGCGCCGCCGCCCCGCAACTTTCACCGCGAGCTGGTGAGTCCCGCGCGCGAGGCCGGGGGTGGGCGCGGGCGCCGGGCAGACCGGGCGGAAGCCGCGAATGTGCCACTGGCCGGAGTCCGGGGCGCGGGGCCGGCCCTGGGCCGGGGAGCCGGGGTGGGCACGGGGAGCGGGGGTCGGCACGGGCCGCGGGGGCGGGGGGCGCGCGCCGCTTCCTGGCCGCACGGGCGCCGGTCCCGGCGGCGAGGGCACCCCGATGCCCTCAGCCCGTGGGTGACCCGGCCTCGGAGCGAGAAGGCGGGGGCGGGCGGCTCCGCAGGTGTCTTCCCCGCGGAGCGCGCAGGGGCGTGGTGGGAGTGCGGGCGCGGGGGCGGGCGCGCCGCGGGTCCCTCTGGCGCGGACCCGCCGGCCGGATGCTGTCCGCGCTCGGGCCACTCCCGGCGCGCCGCGGGGAAGCCCCTCTCCGCGCGGAGCGGGCGCGCGGCGGGGACTCCTCGGGTCGCGCAGCCTGGTCTCCCCACTGGGCTCTGGGTCCCCAGAAGTGAGGGACGGGGCTCGGCGCGGGCCCTCCGCGGGCAGCTGCCCTCCTCGGTAGCGCCGGGCAGCGGCGTGACGTCGAGGGGCTGCGGCGGAGCGTGGTGCTCACCCTCCCGCTGAGCCCGGCGCCTCTCGGCCTGCAGAGGAGCAGTACGGTGCCTCTGCCGCCGGCGGAGAGGAAGCGAGAGTTATTTTAAGAATTCAGGGGTTGCCTTTCCTTCGCCTTGGGGGAAGGGTGTCAGCGACAGTTTCCACTGTTCTGCGTTATCCTGGCGACCGTGGCGTCTGCTGGATGCTGTGCGTTTGTAATGTTCCTTCTAATAGCCGGCGTGGCTGTGTGGTTGTGTCTTCGTTTGTTTGTATGCCCGTGTGAGTATGGGTCTGTCTTAATTAAGCCCAATCCACCCAACTTCTTTGCCATCTCAGAAACTCGAATTGAATCCAGGCCTTGCAATTTCCTAACCGTGTGTGAACTTGGTCCTGTTATTGAAATTCGCTCTTTGGGTTTCCTCATCTCTTGGAGAATATATCTACCTCCTGAGCTATTTATTGCACGTAAGGCCCCAAGCACATACTAGGCATTTCATAAACAGTGCTGTTATTATTATTGATCGCAAATAACTCTGTCCATAAAAACGAGGCTCCCTGGTTCTTTGTAATGTGTTGATTATAAACCTAAGACTACATGTCCGATTTAGCCACCTGGCCTTACTAGTAAATCTGCTTAATAAATACACCAGGGATTTGCTGTCCCAAAGCAGGGCCCAGGAGTCTCACTCACCCTGAGAACTAGCCAGTAAGCACGTCTGACTGACTTTTGATTTGCTGGCCACCCCCAGCTGGCTGCAGGGTTCAGGAGGGCAGAGGTGTTCTCTCTGTGCAGGCAACACCTAAAGCAGTGTGGACTGGAGCAGGCACTGAGAGAGGACAGGAGAATATAGGGAGTTGTAATTTAAGTACTGAAAGTCCTTCCTGAGAAGGGCAGTGCGCTGGAAAAGGGTGGGATTCCGTTGTCTCTGCTTCTTATTTGGGAATAAGGAGGTAAACGTCTTGAGGCTTGGAGAAATTTACTTTGATTACAAGAGGCTTTTGATGACTGGGCCTGTTTGGATGCAGAGTGGGCTAACCTGCTTCCTGAGTGAAGAAGAGAGGGCAGCTGATGTCGGGAAAGAGAAAGGAGGAACCAGAAACCTGTTGTGGGGCTCTTCCGCCATTTACCAGAGCTGTGATTTAGGATGAGTTACTTAGGCCATTTATTCAGCCAACATTTCCTTCATAGCAGTAACTAGAGTTATATTTTGGTTTGTCTGCATGTGTATAGTCTATATTCACCACTACAGTGAAGGCTCCTTGAGAACAGCTTTGTCTGTCTGGTCCAAAATGCTAGCCCTGGTGCCTGTCCCATAGTGGAGATTACTTAGAAGAAGGAATGCAAGTCTGCTCTGAGCCTGGTCCTGTGCAAGGCCGAGGAACAGGGCTGGTCCCTAAGGCATTTGCAGCCTACTGGCCCTCTCTGTCCTGGTGTCTAAAATGGGGATGTGAGGGACTTTTTGGCCTCTCAGGTTATCCCAGCTGTAGTGTTCTAAGTGGGCATCTCCGTTCAGCCCTGGTTACTGTGCTGTATCACTGGGAGACAGGTCTTGATTTGGAGTGGTAAGATTTGGCAAAAGTAGTTTGCCAAATCACAAAGACCCACTTTATCTTAAAGTCATTGGTGTTGCAAAGGTATGTGGAGAATTTGTGATCTCCACCCCTCATCCAATGGCATTCTTTCAGCAGACAAGTGGTCCAGCAGTTTTGTGAATCAATGACTTTCAAAGCTTTTTAGTTCTACCGTATTTGTGTTCAAAAATAAATCACCAAAACATCTGAGATGCCAGTTGGTTGAAATGAATATATGGAGTTGTAATTTAACAGAATTAAACTATATTATCCATAAACAAACCCATACTGATTTTAAATCTGTATAAATGAGAATACAGTGTATACATGTCCACAGCATGGAACATTGTTACAGCTCACTCACACTGCTGATCTCAGTGACCTCCATGGCCTGAGACATGGATAGTATTTACATGGAAGGTCACCACAGTCATTAGTTGGAACATTGATGAGTGACACATTGATGGTAGAGAAGGCCTCAGACCTCTCCAGAGCTCTTCCTGGTGATGATGGTGCTAACACCCTTCACTTATGCAGGGCTCTGAAGCCTTCCTGAACTCTGGTTTCATTCGAACCTCCCATGGTCTCCCAGGGTAGGCAGCATCAGTTACAGAAAAAGAGGGTTGATGTCATGTCCAGGGTCACAGGCCTGGTTAAGTGGCTGTTGGGCAGGGTAGTATGTGTTCTGGCTCAACTTTAGAGCATTTCCCACTTTTCTGCCTTTGGAGCTACAGCAGGCACTCAATTACTTAAAAGCAAAGAAATTAGGTTTTTATTTAATGAATATTTGTAAAGCAGAGATTCACAAGGTAATGTTCTTCTATTACTTGAGAATTGTCTAAACTAAGTGGCTAGCTGCTCAGGACGCATGAGAGATGTACCATGAAGCAGGGCACTTATGCTGTATTCAGGAGATGAGTTTTGTGCCTTTCAGCACCGCCTCCTGTTTGGGAAGGGGGCAGTTCTGATAACTGCCAAGGTGACGCCTCCCATCTTGTAAGATTAGTCATGAAGAGAGGGACATGGAAGAGGAAGTTGTTTGTTTGTTTTTTTTTTTTCGGTCAGAAATATTGAAAGATTTCTTACAGCTGCCTAGTTTCCTGATACTTAAATTGTGAAACGTTGAGTTCACTCTATCATCATTTCTAAAATTGATTTTGAGTAAGTTCCCATTTGGGGGAGAAGCCCAAGTGTAGAAAGTAGTATGGAAATCTGCCAATTGAAGCATTAGAATTTTTGAAACAGGCCAGTTTAAAGACTTGGAGCTTCTTTTAGATATCTTTGGCTTAAGTTAGCGGGAAGTGCTGTCCTGTAACTTAGAATAGCAAGTTTTAATAATTACTTGGGATGATGTGTTAAAAAGGCTCCTCCATGCTGACAAGTTGCAGGGGCCTAGAGTAGCCTCTGTTTCATTTGTGGGCTTCTTCTTCAACCTCGTCCTGGACTTCACTTTCCCTTAGTCCTGAATAAGCTGTCAACATTCCGTATTGGCCACAAAGCTATTTCTTGAAAGTTATATTTACTTTCAAGATATAGTTGTCATTTGTCTAGCACTCTTCCAAAGTGTTGATTATGTAACTGTCCTTTATTAACCCTCAACACGTTTCCAATCTCCCTTCTCTGGCTCCCCGCTTCACCTCTTTCCCCACCATCATACAAAGCCCTCAAACCATGGATTGACATGATAGGAGCTGACCATTTATGTGACTAGATTATTGGTTAGTCTTGTTGTAACTGTGTTCATTTTTCATGACGCTAAGATATAGAAATGATGTTCCAGAAAATTACACAACTAGAGGTAAATTTACAGAATCTATTTGAGTGGGTGTTTCTTAATGGTCTATGCTCTGCTCTTGTTGAGTTGTAGAGCACTGGGAAGAGGTCTCCATTTGTGTAGCTCAGAGGGTCTTAGTCTGTCTCATTTCATTTTTACAGTTCACACTTCAGACAAAGTCAGAGACTGCTGGGCCTGCCCTCACTCCCACCTTTCTGTGAGCATCTAAAGTCACTCTACTACTATCTATTGACCCCAAGCCATGCTGGTTGGAAGCTCTTTGCCAACGCCCCTCTCCAGTTCTCCTTCCTCTCTCTATCGGTACAGCATCTGGTGGGAGCTGTAATGACTTCTTTGGGCCCACTTTTAGGCGCTGGTGAGAGTACCCAGTGAGATTGGAGAGACGGGTCTGGAATCATTCTGCCTTGAACTATAGCAGTGATGTCTTCTTGGTGTCTGGGACTTCCGGGTGCCCCCACTCTTCCTGTAATTGTTAACCCCCAGGGACTGAGGGGAATGGAGAAGCTTGTCTCAGAGAGACCGTCTGGAGAGGGAGGACCACTTCTGCTTTCCACGGGGAAGCTGTGTCACGGAGAGCAGAACTGTAGTGGGAGGCCTGAGAGAGGAAGCCCGAGGGAGGAGGCCTGCGAGGAAGTGATACTTCCTCCTGCTTCGAAGGCCCCAGGCCCGGTCATTTGCCTGAGCCCCACCTTCCCTACCACCCAACACTGCTTTTTCCTCAGGGTTCTTTCTACTACCTTCTGCTCTGTTCATTTTCAGTTTGCCCTTGAGAAAAGGACAGGAGTAGAAAGAAAAAGAATGAATCTAGTCATCAGTGTAGAGCCTTCTGTGGCAAAGCGATGGTGGCCATGTTTAAATCAGCAACAGAAATATGTCCATTTTGAAATCCCTCATCATGGAAACCATTACGAAACTCTAAGTAGATGTTTTAAAATCTTTAATGTTCAGGCAGTATAATAATTTCTTCATCCTATCTACAATGGTTCAGGCTATTTTTAAAATTACTTAAGCTATAGCCTCTTGTTAAATTTTGGGGAGAGGGCCATGACTTTCTCACTTCTTTGACCACAACCCATATCAAGAAACATATTTTACCTTGTGCCTGAATGCACAGCTCTCTGTATGAAAGAAAGAAAAAGGAAACAGAAATTGGTGAATGAGCCCCCCCTCTCAGCTTGTTGAGGGAGTGTGATGCGGAGCAGTCCTGAGAACAGCTTGGGGAGATCCATCAGAGTTTAAAACGCACAGAGGAGACCCAGCAATTCCACAATGGCTGTCCAACAGGGAGGTTTATTAAGCAAATACAAATTAAGATACATCCATACAATGGACTGCTTTGTAGATACCTTTAAAAATAGTATTAAATTACACTTACTAATATGAAAGATGTTTTAAAAATCTGAACACAAATATGTAGGTAATACTATATGATACCATTTTTGAAATAAAATATTCTTATGTGGGACACATGTTCTGTAAGCTATGCATATCAATAATTATTTTTTATACTAAAGTTTTAATAGTGATTATTTCTGGGTGATGGGTGAATACTGATTCTTTTCTTCTATACATCTTTGTTTTTTAAAAAAGGGCATCAGTTATATGATTTTTAAAACAGGAGTATAGTGAGCAATGAAATGCAGGCAGCGTGATTGCAGAGGGAAGATAGGCGCAATCAGGAAACTTTGGGGCAGAAGTGGCCATTATGACGCTCGTGTGGATATAACTGTAAGCAGATCTGCCCCTGGAAGAATTAATGCGCTAGGGACGTTGTAAACAGAGAACATTTTCTTAAAGAAGCATCCACTTCTTATGTTTAGTTTTAATATTGAGTTTAGCAGACGTTTCTTGGGGACCTACTGTGAATCAGGAACAGGGTCAGGAGCTGGGCACAGGGATGTGGGTGGAAATCCTGAAGGGCAGAGGCCCCGGTGAACGCAGGAAGGAGCCGCGCTGAGAAAGCGCAGACCCGACTGCACAGGGGTCATTGAGCGGTGGTGATAGCAAGGTGGTGATAGGCGGGAGGACTCTGGTCCGCAGAGCTCGATGTTGGATGTCACTGTGTAAACAAAGGGGAATCATTGGAGCCATTTAGTGGGAAGCCAATCTTTTTCCCATCACAATTAACTTCTTGCCTAGACTCTTTCATAATAAGGTGTTTATGATGTTGCCAGATAATGAAGAGGCACTGAGCACTCATTTACTGCTTTGATTAGGTGGATGATTAACCGAGGGACTCACAGGGACTTCCACAGAGATTAATTTGGAGCCAGAACTTAACATTTATATTACTTCTGTTTTACATGACATCTGCAGGCTTAACCTTGTGGTCACTAGCCAGTAGGTACTTGATAACTGCCCCAAGTGGTGATGACCTTGCCGAAACATTTGTCTCAATCTTCTCCACGCTGGCAACACTGTTGAAGAAATAAGCAATGTGGAGCTGAGATCTAAGTTTCTGTGGGGTTATCAGCATTTTCCATTTGACTTAAAAGGAGAATATGCTGTAAAGCAGCAGCTTAGTTTGGGGATTGTTCTTCCAATATATAAATTAGTTTATTAAAAGCATTGTCATCACTAGGAATGGCCGTATTTGGTCAAAATGGCTTTGGCAATTGTGCAAGTAACTACCTTGGGTAATCAGACATAGCATATTGAATGTTTACTGTATTCAATGCCTATGAGGGATTATTAAACTCAGATTTGAGGGGAGATAGTATAATATGGCAGAAAGAAAATGGGCTTCCAAGCTAGATAGATCTGAGTTCCTATCTTGACTCTGGGCAAGTTACTTCTCACCATCGCTTCATTGATAAAATGATGATGATACCCACTTCTCAGGTTTGTGGTGGTGTTTAACGGAGCTAATATGTAATCTCCTAACACTGTTTCTGGTACACAGAAGGCACATAATAAAAGGGAGCTGTATTTACTACTGTGTGCTTCTCTCATAGCGGGGAGGAACCCTGTTCATTCCTTCCATCAGCAAACATAGACTGAGTTAAAGTTTATATACTGTCGCAGCCCCAGGGAAGTTCAGAGTCTAGTAGGTGAGTCAGTCATAAACCATCCTACCCAGCATGACGTTTGCCGTGTGCTGGAGGCTCGGGCGTTTGGTCAGTTGACCTTCTGATCTGTTCACGAGGTACCAGAAATTGCCAGAGGCTACAGGGGTGAGTAGGATGGCCTCTGCATTCAAAGATGCCCTGGTAGTGGGGGCATGGGGACATAAACGTGCTTTTCACAGAGTGTGATCGGTGCTGTCCTAGATGTATGTACAAAGTGCTCTGCGAGCAGAAGGAAAGTGCTCTGGGTGACAGTGAGGACAAGACGCTGCAGCGGGGTCTGGTCGGGGGAGAAGGACTTCACCAGGTGGAGGCCTGAAGGGGAAAGGCAAAGAGGGGAAAGAGCCTGGAGATTCCAGAAAGTGAGGAGTCCCCTGGCCTGGGCTACGGGGATGGACTGCATCCTTAAATAATGAGACGCTTTGTAACCTGGGGAGTGACAGACAAATAACGGTAATGGATGCAATACCTGGCTTCAAATGAATTTTTAATATAGACTTGCTGGTCATCAGTATAATCAAATGTGCACCACAAGACTTGGTTTTTGTCTCTCTGGACCACAGTGATTTTTTGAATTGTTTCAGATTTAATGGATGCCAAAGGTATATAAAAAGTAAATTTTAACAAGCTAAATTTCATAACTGCCTGTGTATCTTTTACTTCATGGTTTTCAGTTATTTTAAAAGTTTTAAATAAATTAAGATAACCACTAAATGAGGATTTAATTGTAATTTTCCATAAATTCTTTTACAGGTGGATAATCTTTCAAGAATCTAGTAGAAAAAATTTCTGAATGCTTTGGTCAATGACTGTCAAATGTCACACTGTTGCTGTAGTCCTAAGTCTTTAACTAAAGTATTAGTACACAATCCAATTTAACAAGTGACTTGCCTCCTCTGGTGTCAAGTGTCAACCGCGGGGCTCCTGACATCACCTATCCACCTTGGTATCCAACATTAGAATGATGGACTCTTAAAGAAGGAAGAGATCTTGGCGGTGTGTCTTACACACAGTCCTCAGCAGGTGGTCACTTTCCCTTGAACATTGGGTCTCAGATGTCAGTATCTGCCCCCAGGTGATTCTAATGCAGGTGATGGAGGTCACGTGGTAAAAACCATGCGACAGGGAGATTCCTGTTGTCCAAAGTGGCCCATTTCATTTGTGGACAGCTGTGGATGTTAGAAAGCTTTTTCTGTTGTGCTGCATAGTTTCTGCGTATTGGTTCTAGTTCAGCCGTCTGGCACTGTTTTCACACATTTGAAGCCAGCCACTGTGAGATGGACCATTCCCTGTGGCTGTAAGTGTAAGATGTAGGGACATTTCTGATTGCCCACCCACCCAGCACTATTCCTCCACCTCCCTTCCTAACAGAACCCAGATTATTTCAGGATCCATCTTCTCCACTGAAGTTGCAGCAGAAGTCTCCCCATCCCCATCCACAGAGGGGCTCCTGTTCTTGCCAGTGGTTGGTTCGTGGATGAGTATGCTTTGGTTGGACAGTAATCAGTTAAGCAAAGTAATGTTTCATAGATGGTCCTAAGATATAAGCAGAAAAGGAGTGGAGGAGGGAGGAGAGAAGGAAAGTGAGAGAAGGAAAAAGAAATGAAAAACCTTATGTGAGACTCAAGAAATAGGAAGGAAAATACTGTAAGTTATCTTGATTACCAATATGTAATGGACACGGTATGTGGTTGTCCCCTCTGTTTCTTCTAGTCGCATAGACTGGTGTGGCATTAATGCTGACAGTTGGGCTTCTGTAACCACAATTTATTTTTAAAACGTGTATTTATTGAGTATTGTATGTTAGGCATTGTAGTGAGAGCTTGGGGGGAAACATAAACATTAGTGTGAGGCTCCTGCCCTAGAAGGGTTGATTGTACTCTGTTCTCTCTCGGCTGTTCACAGACCAGAAGGCTGACAGACTAGTTTGCTGTGGTTGTGGGTGGGACAGTAACCTTCTTGCTCAGGAGATCCCTGGGCATCTGAATCAGTGTACAGAAACCAATATTTCTGGTAAGACAGAAGACAGTGTATGAGGTGGTTAAAGCACATTGGGGCTCAAAGTTCAAATCTGTCCCTTTCTAGCCATGGGACAAGGTGCTGGCTTTGCTAGCCTCAGGGTCCTCATATCTAAACCTCAGAGATTGGTTGTGAGGATTCCAGGATGTAATGGATTCAGAGCTAGCCACGTGTGAAGCACATAGCCAATGGCGGTCATTGTTATTGTTAATATCAAAAGAAAGTTGCTTAGGACAGCTGCTATAAAAAAAAACCCAACAACAACAAAAACAAGCATCAGAAAATAACAAGTGTTGGTGAGGGTATGGAGAAGTTGTGACCCTTGTGCGCTGTTAGTGGGAATGTAAAGGTGCAACTGCTGTGGAAAACAGAATGAATGTTCCTCAAAAAATTAAACCTAGAATTATTATATGATCCAGCAATTCCACTTCTGGGTATATATACAAAAGAATTGAAAGCAGGGTCTCAAAGAGATATTTGTACACCTATGTTCATAGCAGCATTATTCACAATAGCCAAGGGGTAGAAGCAACTCAAATGTCCATCAGAAGATGAATGGATAAACAAAATGTATATACATAAAATGGAATATTATGCAGCCCTAAAATGGAAGGAAATTCTGACACATGTTAAAACATGGATGAACCTTGAGAATGGTATGTTAAGAGAAATAAGCCAGTCACAAAAGGACAAATACTGTATGATTCCACTTACATGAGGTATTTAGAGAAGTCAAATTTATATAGACAGAAAGTAAAATGGTGGTTGTCAGGGGCTAGGGGGAGGGGGAAATGGGCGTTATTGTTTAATGGGTCTAGAGTTTCAGTTTTACAAGATGAAAAGAGTTCTGGAGATGGATGGTAGTGAGGATTGCACAAGAATATGAAGGTACTTAATGCCACTGAATTGTACACTTAAAAATGGTTGAGATGTAAATTTTGTTATGTGTATTTTATCACAATGAAAAAAATGATTTTTAAAAAGTTGATTGATAAGCAGAAATGTGTACAAATAGATGAGGGTGGTCTAGAGGATATTTCGATGAGTTTGACAAATTGTCCTTTGCCCACCAAGCAGACTGGTGTTCACTTTTTTGAGGGGGAGGGGACAGGGTCTTGAACATTTAATATAGAGCCATGTGGATTGATGGCTGACAAGATATTGGAATGGCTGTGGTGTGTGAGAGAGAGAATGATAATGGAGAATTTTACGAAGGCAGAGTCTGTGGATTAGAGAGTAAGGAGGAGCTTTCTAACAATCAAAGCTGCCTGCAGGGGACCCGGCTGGGGTGCAAAGTGGTCCCTCTCTGTCGTTAGAAGTTTGTAAGCACAGGCTAAGCGATCTTCTTGCTGGACCTTTTAGAAAAGTTTGGACTATATGGCTCTAAAAGGTGCTTTCTGATTGGATAATTCTGTTCTTTCTAGCCATGTATTGGCCGATTCCAAATTACATAACAGGAACAGATATTTCTAATGGAGTTCTTCCTAATAGGCTTGAAGGGGAGTTTTTTTTAAAGTTTTCCCAATGCGGGAGTAATTTTTTTCTTTTAATTTAAGTAGAACACGCATAGCAAAGTACAAAAAACAGACAAGTCTAGCGCAAAGCAGGCGCTCATGTGACCACCCCCAGATCAAAAACAGAACAGTGCTCACATCGAGCATCTCCCTGTGTGCCCCCCACACAATACTCCTCCTCCTCAAAGGCGTCTACCATCCTGCTGCTGGTTTTAGTTTAGTTTCCAATGTCGGCTTTTTAACAGTAACGTGTAAGAAATTGAAAAGCAGGACAGCAGTACAAAGCCATTTGGTTTGGCAGATAAACAGATTTTCAAGCTGTGGGTTTGGCTGGCACGGGCATCTCTGTGTGTCGAATTCCTGTAGTTCATTGGAGAGCAAGTCCCTGCCCTGTTTCATACCCAGTCTTCAGGTGCTGAAATTCTCACATGTGAGTTGGATCAGAGCCTTATTAAAATACCTTTTTATTCAACCATTAGTAAAATTAGATGGCTCTAGCCATATATAGCTTGTTTTTCTACCCATCTCTGCATGGTAAGTAAATTTATAAATGCAAATTTATAAATGTGGGTGTGATAGGGTGGTTTCCAGTGACCCAGATGTAATCAAGCATTCTGCTATAGGACACAGAGCCAGTCTGTGCAAAGTACTAACTGGCTTTGTGAATTCAGTTCTGATATTCTTCAGTAAAATAGGACTCATTTTTCTGATGTGAAGGAACACAGGACCCTTATTACTGACTGTTTGTTCTGCCTCATGTAGTTTTGACATTTATTTTTGTTGGGGGTGAGAGAACGCCAGAGTTTGACCTGTGGAATTTATTGACCCATGAAGTAATGCTTCATTTATTCATCATTCAGAAAACATTTTTTCATACTCACTGGTCATAAATATGCATGCACATCCATTAGTTCTCAATAGCAGATTTGTTCCATATATTCTCAGGAAGTTAAAATATTTTAAAAAGTAGAATGAGGAGTATAAATTTCTATTTCATGTGAAGAATGAAGAACACACACAGGCAGCGGAGTACCGAGGTGCCCATCTTCCTGTGAAAAAGTCGCAGTGGAGGGCCAGCCCAGTGGCATAGCGGTTAAGTGCTCACGCTCCGCTTTAGGGGCCCGGGGTTCGCAGGTTCGGATCCCGGATGTGGACCTAGGCACCGCTTGTTGAGCCGTGCTGTGGCTGGGTCCTGTATAAAGTAGAGGAAGATGGGCACGGATGTTAGTCCAGGGACAATCTTCCTCAGCAAAAAGAGGAGGATTGGCGCTGGATGTTAGCTCAGGGCTAATCTTCCTCACAAAACAAACAAACAAGAAAGTCGCAGTGGTGGTCCAGGTCCAGGCAGGGAGTAACCACACCCCAAGAGGAGGCGTGGAGCCCACAGTTTGACTGCCTGCAGCCCCTGCCCCGGTTTACCTTGCCCCAGGCCACAGTTTCTGATGCTTGGCATCTCTGCATTTTCTCACCTCTGTTGGCAGCCGCTGGACGCTACAGTGAATCCTGGGGATGGAGGGAGGAGAGCATTAGGCCAAGGAGACTGACCAGAGCGGAGTCATTTCCAAGTGAAGTGTGTTCCTAAGTTAGAATAAAACAAGAAAAGATGGGCAACCAGCTGGATTCCTTCCTTACCCTGCTGAAGGACGTGGGCTGTACGTTAGTAACGATGTAGGAGCTTATGAGAGACATGAACTTCATGAACTTCGGGGTGTCTGAGGAGCAGTGTCACATCATAGTTGAGTCAGGAATTGGATTCTGATCCACGCTCTGTCGAGTCTAGTCTTAGGGCAGCTGATGAATGCCCTTAAGCTCTTCAGGCCTCATTTTCCTGATCCATAAAACAGTAATAACACGCTTGTTGTGTATCTCATCCAGGTGTTGCAAGGATTAAATGAGGCAATGTACCTGAGAGTCCTTGGAGAAATCTAACTCATTACACACTTTGGGCGATTGTTTTGGGTTAAACTTTAGTACCCCTAGCCTTTTCTTAATTTGGGGGGATGCCCGTCCCCCTCCCAGTTCATGGTACCCCCTGACCTGTTTTGACTGGATTCATTCATACCTCACTCCCAGTCCTGGGTGAAACGGAGACCTGGTGAACACATCAGATGCAAATTCATTCTTCTTAAAATGTTCAAGCAAAAGGCAAAGGAGAAACGTTTTCTTTTATTAATAGGCGATCCTTAAGCATGAGAAATAAAGCAGAAATGAAAAAAAAAAGCACTAGTTTTATAGATAAAGAAACAGAGAGGAAAAACCTTGTCTAATCTGGTAGAGGTGCATCCCCAGGCTCCGTCCCCTCGGGTGAATGGCCCTTGTTGCAGTGAAGTACCCGCAGTGGGATGAGCTGCCTGGAGAACTGCACCCCTGACCCAGAGCTGACTTCATGCCGGCTCTGCATCCACTGCATCCTCTGAGTGACCTCGTGGCAGTCTTGGCCTCCTTCCTCCTGACATGGAGACAAGGAGCAAACACTAGTACATTTGAGTTTTGATTCATGAGCCTCTTATCATGCCATGTAAATGAAATTCAGATTTTAGATTAAGGAAAGTAAAGTTTTCTCTGTTGTATCTTAAAAGGTACTTTTCCTTCCTCTAATAATAAATTACATGATGCTTGAAGTCTTATTAAATTTAAAAACACCTTGAGATCAGGAACCAGCTTTTCAGATGCTGAGCAGACCTCTGACTTCCCCTGTGGTGTTCGCAAGGGCCTTGGGTGCAGAGGCCCCCAGAGTTCTAACAACAGTTTGGCTGGCAGTCCCCTCTGTCTCACTCTGAAATTTGCCTTTTCTACCTTGGTTTCTCTCCTAGTTTAATGGGAAACCTGCTGCTTAATATGTACTCTGAAATATTTCAAAATCCCTTTAGTAAAGGGATACAGCACTCTAAGCCACCAGAATAACTTTATAAGATTAGTACACAATCTTTTCTTTTGAAAAGAGTAAAAAAATTTAAATGAAAATAACTTTGATTTTAAGAAACTTTTTTAAAATCAACTTTTAAAATTTTGCTATATAATTCTATGGTTTTAAATAGATTCACTTAACCGTCCTCTTAATAAGGCTGTAGAACTGTTCTATCACTCCCCAGAAAGCTGCCTTGTGGTATCTCCACCCCTAACCTCTGGCAACTGCTGATCTGTCCTCTGTCACTATTTCTTGTTAGTGCTGTGGAGACAATTCTGACTCCTAGTGACCCTGTGGACAGCAGAGCGGAACCCTGCCTGGTCTTTTTGCACCATCCTCTCACCTCCCAGCGCTATATCAGACGATGCTCCGCTGCTATTGACAGGGCTTTCATGGCCAATTGTTTCAGAAGTGGGTGGCCAGGTCCTTCTTCCTAGTCTGGAAGCTCTGCTGAAACCTGTCCACCATGGGTGACCTTGCTGGTGTTTGAAATACTGGTGGCACAGCTTCCAGCATCACACAGCTGCCACAATCTGACAACCGACAGATGGGTGGTGTGGTTCCCTGACTGGGAAATGAACCTGGACCACAGTGGTGAGAGCGCCAAGTCTTAACCACTAGACCACCAGGGCTACAGTTTTGCCTTTTCCAGAATGTAATATAAATAGAATCATACTGTATGTGACCTTTTACAGTATGACTTTACTGAGATATAATTCACCTACATATAATTTACCCATTTAAAGTATAAAATTCAGTGGTTTTTAGTACATTCACAGAGTTGTGCCACCATCACTACAATCAATTTGACAACATTTTCATCACACCCAAAAGAAGCCCTGTACCCATTAGCAGTCACTTCCATTTCCCCAAGCCCCGCTCCTCTTGCCTCGGCAGCCTCTGATCTACTTTTTGTCGCTATAGATTCCAGGCAACTGTTTTTAATGATATTTTGTGCCTGGCTTTTGATGTTTCCCAGACTAAACTGTTTTCAGTTTTATTAATTTAACTTTGCAGAATTTTGAGGTGTAATTTATAATACAACTTCTATAAAGCTTAATATTGTTGGAGGGAAAAACTTTATTCTGTCTTTTATCAAGAAGGATACTCAAAGTAGCTTTTCTCTTTTAGATCTTCTACTTAAAAAAAATAAAGGTCCTCTCCATGAGAATCCTCCCAGATGGGAAAGGGCAGTGTTATTCACAGTGGAATGACAGTTATTTGGGAGGGAATCCTGGGAAGCTGAATTTTAAATTCCCAGGGTAAACTGTGGGCATTCTGTCCTCCTGAATTCTGCTGCACACCCCTCCCTGCTGCCTCCCAGGTTTTAACTCCCAGGTTGACTTTTGGGGAGTGGTCTCTGGTCTCCCCCACCTAGAGAGTGGACATGATCATAGCTTCTCAGGGGTTCTCACAGGCATCAAGTGAAATATGGTCATTTGAGCCAGTGCTTCTCAGTCATTCTCTTCTTTGTGAGAGGCAACATCATTTGGGAATGATGGACAGAGGACCTGGTCACATGACCTGTCTCCACATTTGTAGGTATGGGTTCTCACTGTTGGAGGTATAATCTCGGGCAAGTCACTTAAAACTAGTCATTCCTCTGTGGCCATCTGTTACGTGACGATTAATAATAGAAGGTCTTTTGAAGTTTAGCTGTGATTATTTATGTGGATGTACTTGAAACATAATGAGGTTTAACCAATATTTAATATTTGCTTTACTTTTTGCTAAAATAATCATT
This sequence comes from Ceratotherium simum simum, assembly GCF_057802395.1. Classification (NCBI taxonomy): domain Eukaryota; kingdom Metazoa; phylum Chordata; class Mammalia; order Perissodactyla; family Rhinocerotidae; genus Ceratotherium; species Ceratotherium simum. Next base: position 29,077,601 of record NC_141930.1, on the reverse strand, counting down.
TTTTGGCCATTGTAGTCTTTAGGGAGCTTATTCTGTGCAATTATGTGGAAATTACTGAAAAGATTCTGCAAAGGCTATGGTAGTCTGAGCTTGGATGCATGCTTGGACGTGAGCCAGCACTACATTGTGAAATGTTTGTTAAAGCTTAGAAGCACAGCGTGTTGCTAAAAGGGAAGGAATGTTTGGATGAACGATGGACAAAGGAGAAACACACACCAGGATGCCTTAAGTTTTCCATGCATTGCTTAGTCTCTATAGGGAGCCAAAGGAACTTTCTGGCTCTTAGGCCCTCAAATCCAGGCAGTCTTACTTACTGAAGACTACCTAATGATGAGCCAATCTGAAGTCGTTTTCTTCAGACGAAAGACTGATGTATGAGGACCAAGGAGAAAAAGGAGCTGGAAATTATTAGTTTTGGCACAGAAGAGAAAGCAAATTTCTGTCTTAAGTGGAAGAATTTTATAATGATGCTAGCACAGTTATTACTTGTTTTACTTTTGTATCAGGCAATAATTATCTTCCACAGAAAATAGAATAAAAATAGCAATCATTTATTGAATGCGTGTCCTCTGTTAGGTGACTGACTCCTTACAAGGTGTGTTATTGATATTCTTGTTATTGATAAAGAAACCAAGATTCAGAGATGATAAATAATTTGCTCCTTTAGCTACTAAGTAAATGGAACCTCAGCCAGCTTGACTCCCAAGTTGATGTGTTTTATTTAACTTTGAAAGGTTGTTTTTTAAAAATCATGATTATAATATGTGGAAGGTAATGTCCTTGACTTTAGTTTATCAAGTTGACTTTATACATTAACTTTACGTGTACACACAGGAATACAATTGCTCCTGAGAATTTAATGATAAATATGCATGAAACACTTATCGAGCACACACTATGTGTCATTCTTTATTCTAAACACTTGCTAAGTATTTATTCATTTAATCCTCACAACAACCTTATGAAATCGGTACAGTTATCATCCCCTTTTTGCAGATAAACAGAGGTTAATTAACCTGCCCCATGTCATGTCGCTCTGAGAGGTGGAGCTGGAACTTGTCCCCAGGGAGTGTGGCTCTCCAGACCAGCTCTACCACTACACGAATCTAATGCAAAGCCCCTCTGCCTGGAGGAAACAAAAGCCTAGACGCTAAAAACCAGTGAGTATAGCCCAAACAAGAGACAGCCCCCAATTCTGACAATTTGGTGTAATTTTTACTATAATCACAGCTTGAAAAGACGAAGAGAAAAAAATTCATTGAAATTGAACTGAAAATTTAAACATAAAATCAAATATTTGAAGCATGATCAGGATTAAGCCATTTGAATTTATCCTCATTAATTTAAGCTGGCAACCCAGTTTATATCTATTATAGTCGTCACTGTTTGTTGGGAAAGAATAATTTTCCTCTTCTGGCAAAGCAAAGCAAATGGTGTGTTTTATAGCTAAGACTGAATCATGATTGGATTAAGCCTTTCTTCAGTATCTATCTCACATTTTTCTTTTGCTAAATACTTATTTAGCTTGTGTTTTTTCTTCCCATGAAGCAATAACTCTTAGATAGCTTACCTTCTCATAACTCTTGATCTTAAAATGCTGCTGCAGAACCATGGACTTTGAAAAGTTGTTAGGGTTGTAGTTAATAGGTTACTGCTAGCAGAGGGTAGGACCGTAGGCAGAGAAGTCTGGATCAGGTGAGTCCCACAGCCATCCATCTCCAGCTCATTCCCCTTCGCTTTTCTCTGTGGCCTTTGCAGCAACGTATCCAAGATGCCTGAGGGAAACCGGTTTATTCCCTGGGAAGCAGTGTCAACTCTACAGCCAACGCTTTTGCTCAGCACGTGGGCACGCCATGACTGAAGTCTCCTATATCCGGCTGTTTCCATTTCTGAGTGATAGCTCTCTAAAAAGAAGTTAAAAGAAAAATGGATAAGACTTTGACTTTAAAAAGGAAAATGTATTAGGATCCTTCTCCTTCCTTTCATCACTGCGGTGTCAGGTGGCTCTTTAAGTAAAAACCCCAGTTTTCTCTTGTCTTGATGAAGTTGGTATAAGCAGAAGTGTTTTGACATTGACTTGAACATAAAAGGAGCTGTTTAATCTCAGCGTCAGTCCTTGTGCTCGCTCTTGGGCTCATGCAGGATCCTTTTTTGGTACCCGTTGTGGCCTAACTGGAACCACTTCTGGTGATTTCCCTGGACTAATAGTCCCCGAATATGGTAGCTTAAGACTGGGTGTGGGCAGAAGTGGTGTGTCACTCTTGCTTTCTGTGGGGATGGGGGTGGAGCTGGGGACGTCATGTATCAATATTTTTCATGTCGATTCAGAAAGAACATGGGGCCTACACTTAAATAAACCCCATTGACTGATAGTTTGGACTCCTTGCTGAGCCTGTAAGAACTGTAGGCCGTAGAACCACTGCTCCATCCTAGATCGACCACTTGAGATCTTCCTGAGGCTGAGCCGGATGCAGCAAGGAGAGGGCTCCTAGCTGCACGGCTTGTGCTAAGTCATTATCTGGTTGCACTTCCTGGCTCAACCAACGATAAACAGATGAGAAGAACCTAAGCCAAAGAGGGCGTTAGAACTGTGATTTGAGTTAATATCCTACCTGAGTAGTAATGGATTCATCACTGAACAGACATAGGAAGGAATCTGGGGTTAGAACAACCAACTGAGTCAGTGATGATGTATCATCATTTAAAAAATGTCTCATGTATTTATACCAATGGGAAGGTGTCCTCACAGTGGAGCAAATAGAAGAGTGGAGCCCCTCTTTGCAGAGTTTATTTAAAGTCTTCAAAAGAACAAAGTGAGCTAGTGGGGAATAATGAAAATTATTAAGGCTTCTTTATACCAAACCTGTGGGGCAAAGTTAAAAAAGATGAAATAAACCCCAGCAAGAGAAGAAGAATGAACTGAATTACTTTTAATGTTCTTGGCGACCAGTGTTTCATAAAATGAGCAGGTTGGAAATTTTCTGCTGTTCTAAGTTTCACCTTTAAGATCTCGGGATAAATTGTTTCCTGAAAAGCTCTTCTTCTTTATTTCTGTGAGAGTCTAATCTGAATACATTGGAGTTTATTGGAAGTGGTTTATCATCTATTTATGATGAGCTTGATTATGGTTTGTTTATGTAGATTGAAAGTCTTTGTCCTTTATGTAGATATTGAGGTTTTAAACCTCAATGAAGTAGCATTGTTTTATCAATCATAAAAATATTTGTTCTCTGAAAGTTGATTATAAACATAAGATAGAATAACTCCTGAAATAAAGGAAAATGATAGAGATAGTTTTATAATAGATAAATCTGATATTAGTATAAGTAAATTATGTTTTTTAGAAAATATACCGCAAAGCTAATACTTTGTAAATACTACCATTTTCTTTTTGGCTATAGTGTAACAAAATTCAAAACTAAATAACTTTCCTCTCTTGGCTATCATGTTTATAGAGCAAAAATAAAGTTCACAGAAGCAAAAATATGATATGAATTCAACTTTACTGCACACCAGCAAATGTATTTGCAATTGTGGGCTCTATTTATCAATCAGAGCTTTTTTTTCTGAGCATTTTTTCTGTTTTGAGTTCAGGTATGGGGTTAGGTTGGCAGTGGATAAATTCCACTCCCTGCTCTTGAATAAGAGCATGGAATTGTAATGCCATATGGAGTAATTACTGCAGCCGTTAACCAGCAGGATGCCTGAAGTTAAGCCATCCGTGGCATTTCCATTGTTATGATTTTAATTCTGACGTGGAGTTCAGTATTTGATAAGGTTCTCAACATTATTGGACTGTGAATTTCTCTTTCAAAAGCAGGTGAGGTTGTAGTGCAGGGTTTTTTCTAGTGGTTCTCAACTCTGGCTGCTCATTAGAATCAATGGGAAGCATTTAAACCTTCCCATGCCCAAGCTATACCCCACCAATTAAATGGGAATATTGGGGGACCCAGGTATCAGTACTTTTAGAGCTGTGCTCGAGATCTGCTTGTGTACCAAGCTTGAGAATGATTTCACTAGATCCAGCCATAGCAGAATCTTTGGGCTATTATAAAAAATGTTCAGATCTGTGAATTAGAGTGGTCCTGTTAATATCTGGCCAGTTCTCACCTGAGGGTCAGACGTCCTAGAGTGCTGAGATATGTCCAGAATAGCTACCTAGCTGGAAAAGCTACGTTAAGGCCCCCCCTTGAGGAAAGGCAACCACAATGGGCACCAGTTGGGAGGGTGGATAGTTTTCCTGTGGTTACAGCGCTTGCTCCTCTCAGTCTCCCCCACACACTTGAGAAGCGTCTGGAGTGTGACACGGACACAGTACCTGTTGGGCCAGCCTTACTCACCGCACCAGCATCGTCTTGGCTGTTGTAAGCTGTGTGAGGTACAGAGAGCTTCCCTCGCTCTGGGGACTTCACATTGAGGCTCAGAGGATCTCCCATGTGCGAGGGGCCTGCTCCCCTCTCCCCGGAACATGGCTCCGGCAGTTCTGAGGGTTGCCCGTTGTCTTGACTTCAGCAAAGCGAGGGTCTCTCAAAGCAACCCCTGAGTGAGAAAGAAGTTTGTGGTAGGAAAGCATGATGTAGCAGAGTCCATCATAACTCATCACTCAGTACTGTGTTTGCTTTTGTACATACCATAGGTCAACTGATATGCTCAGAAGTGGGGCAGCTGTGTAGTCAGGGGGCTGGGATGGTGAGGTCTGCCCTGTGAACTCTGGGCAAAGTCCCTCATCTCTGAGCTGCTGTTTTGCCATCCGATAGAATTCCTTATCAGGATTGGTTGTGAAAGAGTATCTGAAAGTGCTTTGTTGAAAGAGAAAAGGAAAGAAATGAAGGGAACCCCGTTTAAACTCCAGCTGAGCCAGAGGTGTACTCCCGCCTGAGGGAGAAGGAGCAGCCCTCTGGGATACCAGTAACCCTGTCCGAGAGTCATTTTCCTCTTTGTGCGTCAGTGAAAAAAAGACTGACGTACTAAAATGCTGGCGAGGATGTGGGGAGACTGGAGTGTAAGATGGTACGGCCAGTGCAGGAAACACTTGGGCAGTTTCTTATAAAGTCAACATACATCTGCCTCACAACCGGGCAGTTCCACTCCTAGGTTTCTACACGAGAGAAATGGAAACATATGTCCACAAAAAGACGTGTGCAATGATGTATATAGCAGCTTTTCCCACAATATATGTATATAAAAAAACTAAAAATCCTGGAAACATCTCAAATATCCATTATCAGAGGAGTACTTCAATAAATTTGGATGATATGTTCATAAAATGGGATACCACTCAGACAAAAAAAAGATACTGATACATGCAATGACTGGTTGAATCTCCAAAACATTATATTAAGGGAAATAAGTCAGACAGAAAGAAATACACACTGTATGATTTCGTTTGTATGAAGTTCAAGAACAGTCATCATGGGGAGAGGGACTTAGAGGGGGACACAAGGGGCCTGTCTGGGGTGATGGGAATGTGCTGTATCGTGCTTTGGAAGGTGGTATGTGGATAGAGACGTATATCAAAACTGATCTCATACAGCGTTTAAGATCTGTGCATTGCAATGTATATGATTTTTTTGGTGGAAAATCAAAATTTATTTTTTGATCTTTTTGTGTTGTGGTAAAATGCAGTCAGCCCTCCGTATCCGCGGGTTCGGCATCCACAGGTTCAGCCAACCGCCGATCAGAAGGCCTCTGGTGGCTGCGTCTATAGTGAACACGAACGACTTTCCCCCCGTCACTATTCCCTAAACGGTATAACACAACAACTATTTGCATTGTATTATCAGTAATCTAGAGATGATTTAAAGTGTATAGGAGGATGTGCAGTAGGTTATATGCAAATACTAAACTATTTTATATAAGGGACTTGTGTATCTGTGGATTGTGGTTCCCTGGGGGTCCTGAAACCAATTTCCCTGCAGATACCGAGGGACGGCTGTATATGTAACATAACATTTACCATCTTAAACCTTTTTAAATGTACTGTATGGCATTAAGTACATTCACATTGTTCTGCAACCATCACTGCCATCCGTCTCCAGATCACTAGATATAAATTTTGCCTCAATAAGAAAAGCAAACTAAAAATAATGTCATATGGTGAGTTCCAGTTAACCTATAACTGAGGTGTTAACCTGGTGCATATGTGAAGCAACTCCGACACTCAGGGCTGCCTGCTCTTCTCTGTGGCCCGAGAACGTGTTGAACATGCCTCTATGACGGCCCCTGTTGCGTCTCATCGGCGTTAGCGCTGATTTGCCTGGTTCTCCCTATTCCCTGAACTGCTGAGGGACTGTCTTGCTCATCCTCTGTTCCCTCGTGTCCATGTAAGGAAGACTTTCAGGAACGTGTGCTGAACGCCAAGTGGTCCCAATGTCAGAACATGGCTTGGGACATTTTCAAGCTTTTCTTAAAGAAAATATGTGCCCATAGTTTTTGCAACTATATCTGTAAAATGATTAAAGAAACTACCTAAGAATTTAGAATCCTGAAATGGGGAGCATCGACTATGACTTCCTGGATCTATTTGCTTCTATTTAACATGTGTGTTTTGTCTCTTTTCTTCCTTCTTGCTGGAGTCAGCTTATGGCCTCCCACCCCAATGCCATGACTTAGGCACTTCCCTCTCTCCTGTGCCCTGTGGTTTCCTGTCCTGCCTTCGAATTGTCTATCTAAACAACACAACACTTTATCCTGGGTGACCACTGCAAACGTTTTATTCTCCTAGCAGCTCATAAGAGGTAAAAGTAAAACTTCAGGTTTTTCTTTTTCAGAAACTCCAACAGTTTCCAAGAATAAGGAGGATGATGAAATAACGAGAGGGATTATCATATGCTGCCGTTTAAGGACCTAGCCACATTGCTTTGTAGCCACAGACGGCCCCCAGGCAGCCCCTTCTTCCTCTCCTAAGCCTGAAGGCCAAAAATAGTTATATGTGATAAGGGCTTCCATTCCCAGACAGCTAAACAATTTGTACCCTTTCTAATTGCACATTCCCATTTAGACATAATTGTCAGTATATGTTCAGCATTTCATCCTTGCCTCTAATTTTATGCATTTCTTCACAACAAGGCTACCAGTTTACATCAAAAAGAGTGTTTTGCTTACGGCTAAAGAGTCCTTGCTTTCAGCCTACCTTATGATTTTCATCTTGTTGCAGTTGAATTAGGTTTATAGCATCTCTGCTTTTTATAGTATTCATATCAACACCTTGGTGTTTTGGCTTTCTACTAAAGGTTTAAAATTACAAAGTTTAAATGAAACACTCGTGTAACTGCACCAACTACCACCTTGTACAGACTCAGACACCACTCCTGATGACTGAACTTGGAGGGGCGGCCACTCCTGATGACTGAACTTGGAGGGGCGGGCAGCACCACCATGCAACAGGCGGAAATGTGCATTTGCTGCTTGGTGGGAAAAAGTCTGAATTGGGGGCAGGAAAGGTTGTTTAGGGATGTTCACATTATAAAGTTGAACATGCAAAAGTGAAGACTGCTTAGAATTTAAGGAAATCGCATTTTACAGATGGGAAACTCATTCATTCATCAGCAGATGGATATTGAGGGACTATTAAATGCCAGATTCCATTCTAGGTGCTCTGGAGACAGTGAACAGGAGACAAGGCTCTACTCTAATGGTACATGCATTGCTACTGGGCACAAAAAGACAATAGACTCTTAAATATTTTCAGGTTGGATGAAGGGCCCTGAGGAAAATAAGACTGAGTAATGAGATCGAGGCCATGTGGATGGTGAGGGGTGCTACGTTAGTTAGGTTGGCCGGGGCAGGTGGGGGGCAGCGATCTCTGAGCTGTGATCTGAATGATGTGGAAGACAAGGAGGGGGAGAGGGTTCTAGGCAGAGGGGAGAGCAAGTGCAAAGGTCCTGAGGTGGGGATGAGCTTGGGTGTCTGCTGAGAAGAAAGCAAGCCCCGGTGGCTGAAGCCAGAGGCAAGCAGAGGGCCATCTCCAGCCTCTCCCGCCTTCTCCAACCAAAGGCCCTGAAGGCCTTGGTAAAAAACTTAAATTTTATTTTAAATTTTGAAGAAAGCTGTGGGAGGGTTTTAATCAATAAAGATTTGGCTGTGTGGGGAATTTGGGGGCAGATAGGGTTGCCAGATTAGGGGAAAAAATATAGGATGCCAGATTAAACTTAAATTTCAGGTAAGCAATAAATAATTTTTTAGTGTAAGTATATCTCATGCAATATTTGGGACATACTTATACTAAAAAATGATTTGCTGTATATGTGAAATCCCAGTGTAACTGGGTGTCCTGTATTTTGTCTGGCATTTGGGTCGCCTGTGCAGGAGGCCGTGGTGGAGGAGCTGAGGAGGGTCAGATTGGGGAAAGGTTGTGCGTGTTGATTGAAAGACTTTGCTGGTGAGTTGGATTTGGGGAGTGAGAAAAAGGGGAATCCAGGATAACTTCTTGGCTTTCAACCTCGGAACCTGAGGGTGCCCTGTACTGCGATGGAGAAGATGGGAGGAGTGGGTCGCGCGGGTATCGTGATGTGGACAAGTCTTATTGAAGGGTAGAGACAACATGAAGTGGAGTGTGGAAGCTTGATTCTGAGTGAGCTAAAAACCATCGTGGTTTGTTACACCCTCCATTCCCATCCCTTCCCGCCTTCTCCCTTCCCTCTCCCCCATCTGGTGTTTCTCTGCTCAAGTGGAAGGAGAGAGGAGCAATTCCGAACACAATGTGACTGGGACAAGCTACTTCTAAATGAAGCTTTAAACCCCAGCAAGGCTGCTGCTGAGAGAAATGGTGGGAAAAATAAATGTACTTCATACGAATTGGACTGAAGAATATTTCTATTTCGTTGTGTAACAGATTTCTGTGTGCCGCTTTTGCAATGTGTCTTTAAGGGTGCATTGATAGGCATAATGAAACAGTTTTTGCAATGAGGTGGTTATGTGTGCAGTCAAGGACAGACAAGATAGACCAGGCTCAAAAATGTCTCAGTCACAACATTCATCAAATCCAGCATTACAGTTAGACCCTACGAGGGCTGCACTTAAGTATTTTCTGAAATTTTAGCCCAAATAAGAAATTCTTTTATTATGAGGAAAAAGCAAGAGTACATAAGCACAGTTATGATATTATATTTCCTGATTAAAAAGATATGTCTTTTTTAAAATGGACTGCAAATATAATTTCTTTTAAAATGGCCCTTCTGTAAAAAGTTTATTCATCTTGACTTTATTCTTATATAATAGTGAAATTCCATAATTAAATCTAAATCTGATATTATCAGCATTTTAACCATTAGAATTACTGATATTAATAATTGCAAATCATGTGTGTAGTATAGTTAGTGGGAGATCTGCCTATTGAAGCCATTTTATTAGATAAGTATTTTGATTATAGAGAGTTTGGATGTAAAATGGCCTCAGATCCAGAGAATATTTTGCAAAAATCAAAACTGGATGTAGTCCATGATGGTTTTTTTTTTCCTCCACCCCTTCTATTAAAATCTTTTAGTAGTTGGGGCCCGCCCAGTGGCATAGTGGTTAAGTTCACACACTCTGCTTCGGCGGCCCAGGGTTCGTGGGTTCGGATCCCAGGCGTGGACCTACACACCACTCATCAAGCCATGCTGTGGCAGGCATCCCACATGCAAAATAAAGATGGCCACAGATGTTAGCTCAGGGACCATCTTCCTCAAGAAAAAAGAGGAAGATTGGCAACAGATGTTAGCTCAGTGCTGATCTTCCTCATCAAAAAAACAAAAAAAAATCTTTTAGTAAAGAATTTTACCAAAAATTCACATTAAGGTGTAAATAGTTAACAAAGTTTACTGTGTGGCTCTCTTTCGAGAGGTACTCACATTTTACTAGGTGACAAAGTGTCACTTGAGTCAAATCAGTATAAGAATTACCTGTATTGCTTGCTACAAATGCCTGCAGCTTCCATATGGGTTCCAATCCAGAGGGCTGCCAAGCGCGGGGCCCAAGAATCTGCATTTTTAACAAATTGTCCAGTCATTCTTGTGAACTGGCAAGTCTAGAATACACGGGCTTGAGTGAAAGGATTCAGGTTGTGATGGTTGAATTCCAACTGCATTAAAGGCATGAGTGAAGAGCCTTTTGAGAGGCTGGAGGAGAACTAATTGCACATAAATTATTTTATTAGTTAAATTAGCAAAGTTTCTTGAGTGTCTTCTAATGGGCTTGGCAGCAAGCATCCTGGGCACTGGCGATACTAAGTAAGTGGAATTAGAAGTGAAACAAGTGCTCTACCTGAAATAGGTGGGGCCATGGGAGGAGAGAGGTGCAGTTCTGCTTGGAGGTGGAGGCAGTGTTTCACACAGGATGTGGTCTTTGAAATGGGTCATTTGAAAGAAGGAGGCTGCTGGTAGGGTGGGGGTATTCCAGGAAGGAAGCAGGTTTGAAGGCAGGGAAGAGGTATGAAAGCCTTAGGGTATTGGCTTTCCATGTGGCTGCTCTATAGGATGGGTTGGAATGAGATGGGCAGCTTATAATACCAGGAAGGTAGATTCTTGTGAAGAGAGTTCTTGCCAAGCTCTATTGTATGAGGAACGAGGAAACAGGGGAGAGAGAATCATAGTTGTTTTTGGAAAGATAACTGGAACAGCAGTGTGCAGCATGGAGAATGGTGGTGGTGTGTGTGTGTGTGTGTGTGTGTGTGTGTGCATGTGTGTGAGAGACAGAGAATGGAGTGGGAATGGGAAAGCAAGAGAAGGGAAAGCCAGGTCGGAGAGTTTTTGTGCAGCTCTGTGAGGTACGATAGGGCTCTGAAGGGAGCAAGTGGGATTCCAGAACGGCTTCGGAGGGGAATGGGGGAGCACTGAATGTGCTGTCAGGAGGCCAGCCCTGCTGCTCCCTATAAACATGATACATTTCTAACACGAAATATGCTGAGACGACCCTATACTTTGAGTGCAAATCCTCCCTTAAAGTGAGAGTGAAAGAAGAAAAAGAGAGAATGTTCTTAGTGCCTAATGTGAGAAGTGTTCAGTTCCTTTGGAGCTCAGGAAGGGACTGTGTGGGTGGATCAGGCCTGATCAGCTGCTGCGACCAGGGACTCTGGTTAGACCACAGCCCTTCCAGCTGTCTGCATGCACGCCAACGACTAGCCCAAGCTGTGGGCTCGTTCTCCGAGGCCTTCTTTCCAGGGACTTTGGTGGGAATCCAGACAATAGATAAGGTGGTTGTGTTCCTTGTCCCTCCTTCTGACCAGCCTCACTCTCCCCTTCCAGACATGAGAAAACTATTTCAGAACAAAATCCAGCAGATTTATCTACTTGGTAAAATAAGAAAGATCAAGGAAGTTGCTATTCTTTTAACTCTCCCTGTCCATGTTCATTTTGTTTGCAACAGTGGAGCCAAGTTTCAAACAAATGCAGAAAAGGTGAACACTGCTAATGGATTTGTTTCAGGTGGGATTCAGGGAGCTAAACTTGAAATCGGCTCTTTGCTATCTGTTTGTGTGCCTGGGTTTCACCTGCTTTGAATTAGGATAATTTAGTAATATCCAATTAGACCGGGAGAGTACAAATTGGTTTGTTAATTAGGTGAAAAGTTACATTTTATAATACTTATATTAACTAACCGTGAGTTGATGACTGAAGCCACACTCTGTCTTAAAGCCTTATCTATTCTCCATTCTTCTCTTTGGAAATGTGTTCTTTATTTCCGTTTCTGTCGTGCTGCGTTGTGGCTGTGCACTCTCTGGCATTCTAGAACTGGATGCTGCCTGCTTTCCCTATTACAGTGCTTATTGTTCTTTGTCTGACCTTTAGTGAACTTACATTCTGCAATTCTGGATATCCTCGAGCCCGTGATATCCAGATTTTCTTATATTAACTATTGTTTGTTTAAATATATTTTATTAAATTGAAATTCTTTGAAAATTGATAATTCTGTGAAATCAGAACCAAACACTGAAGTATTTTAGGTTCTGGACTAAGATCCTGAAGGCTGGGATTCTAGTTTTTTCAGTTCTCCACGTCCATGTTGCTGGACCTTGGGCGTCACTGTCTTGTCTGTAAGATAAGGAGGTTGGACTAGTTAATCAGTGATTCTGAAACTTTAGCAGGCATGAGAATTCCCTGGAGAGTTTGCTCAAACCCAAATTGCTGGCTCCAGCCCCAAAGAGTGATTCCGCCGGTCTGGGGTGGGGCCTGAGAATTTGCGTTTCTAACCCGTTCCCAGGACATGCTGAGGTTGCTGGTCTAGACAACCTCTTCGGTCTTCTCCAGCTCAAAAATTTCGTTTCTTCGTTTTTCTGTAAAGCATCAAGAGGAGATGGTAACATTTCCCGTATAGATATTTGTGTCTGCCCTTTTCTGCCCTCAACTTTCACACGTATATTCTGTAATTACTCCTTGCTCCTGCAGCCTTCTTCCAGTCTCTCCCAAGTGGCCCTTTCTCTGCTTCAACAGTTCATGCCACCCACTAAGAAACCCTCCCCCTGTTGGCATCTGAAGGCCAGCCCACACCCCGTTCTCAGTGTGCAGCCATTCTGAGGTGGGCAGCAGTGGACAGCGGTCCTCATGTTCACTGTGCAGCCTGAAGTGTGGACTCGGGGTTTTTTCGTAATATCCCTTGAACAGCAAGTGATGCTTATGCAAGAGATGCATCCCATCTCTGGTCCATTGCTTACTGCCTCTGTCCCACCTTGGAAAAGTTGCTTTATCTCTCTAAGCCTCAACTTTCTCCTCCATTAAATGGGGATAATAATAATATCTGAAAGATTATTCTAAGGATTGAATGAAACAATCCGTGTATAGTGCTTGGCATAGTACCAGGTACACAGTAAGTGTTAATTAGATGTTAGCTTTTATCAGCTACTGTCAAGGTTCAAATTGGAAAACAAGTTCAGCATGGATAGAGATGATGATAATGCAGTAACCGTAGGTAAACCACGCCCCAGGCTTTTCAGATACTACTCACTTTCACCATTAGGTGGGAAAAAAAAGATAGACCTGCTTCTTGCTCAAGTTCACTAAGGGGCCAGCCCTATGGCCTAGCGGTTTAGTTTGGCATGCTCTGCTTCAGCGGCCTGGGTGCAGTTCCTGGGCGCAGACCTACACCACTTGTCGGCGGCCATGCTGTGGTGGCGACCCACATACAAAATAGAGGAAGTTCACACAGATGTTAGCTCAGGGGGACTCTTCCTCATAAAAACAAAAACAAAAACTTAATTTAATAATAATTAAATTCTCCCCAAAAAGAATATGAAGCAGCAATGCCAAGAAAAAAAAAGGCATTTAAGGATAAAACAGAACAGAGATTATGATCTCTAAAATAAAGGAATAGATATTCAATAAACGTGTATACTTACCGTATGTACTTCATGAGCTTTAAGACATGCATACTTTTACATTTTAATTCCTCTGAAATCATAGTTAATGGCGTCTTAATATTTAAAGAGTAGCCATCCTCTTTCTTTTTTTTAACAGTACATAAAATAATGATATAAAAATCAGTGGTATCTTAGGTTCAGGAAAATATAGAACTTTGAGTAAGTCAATTTCGTGATTCCACTTTATGGTAAATTATTTCTTGGGATACTCCATTTGTTAACCAAGTCTTCAGAAAAAAATTTATCGAGTTGATCATTGGCTAAAGAAGTACTGCTTCTAAAGAAACATTTTACTTTGGTTTTTGAGGGGAGAAAGGGGACAATATTGGAGAGAAACATTGGACGTGTTCAACATTTGTTTGCTTTTAACGTGAATAAATTGGAAGTGTTGAGTTTGTGTTTCCCATTGTAGGCTGTTACACAGTCCTATTTTCTCATGTAAAAATAGAGCTTCTAAGACTAACCTTTCTACTTTTTCTGGACTTTGCAGAGTATTTCAGGTGATTTTGAAAGATTTACGCCCGATTTCCAAACATGATACCACCCTGGAAGGGTGTGTGCAAAATGTAGATCATAGAGCAATGGAGACGTATATTTACAATTGTTCTAGATGGGTATCCTGTCTTTGATGATGATTCCTGAGCAGCAGATGTGAAGGAAGATATCAATCCCTCAGCAAGTGCTGGATTTTACCATGCCCCCACCCTGAGAGAGGAGCACAAACTGACCTCTGTCTCGCTGTATCCTAGAAATGTGGGAATGATAACACTGCTCTTCAGACTGTGCAGAATAATGAAATGCTGCCTCTGTGTGTGTGTGTGGGGGGGGATGTATGTTGCACTGGACAGAAAAATAAAAAATCAGGTTTCTGTTAATTTGGGGTGATTATTGAGGTCAAGGAGAGTTATAATTTTGAAACTGCTCTTTTAAAAGTTTTTAGATACTGGATACACTAATAATCTTTTGTCAAACTTGTGAAGTTGAGGGAGTGGGGAAGGGGAGGCTGGTGCTGATGAGCTGGTGACATGAACTAAAGAAAGAAGGAAAGGAAAAGAGTTCCCTAAAAATGCCCGCACTGGGTAATTATCCTCAATTAACTTGAAGACACAAGATACTCAGCTCCTTGAGGAGAGGGCCATGTCTTGCATGTATTTATGCCTCCAGTGTCTCTCTTATAATATGTTCAACAAGTGAAAATGATCCCAGATTCATAGATGCGTAGAATTTGAGCTGGAAGAGGTGGGTATTTAGTTTCACCCCTTTGTTTTATAAGTGAGGAGAAAATGTAGGCCCAGAAAAGTCAAGGAATATATTTGGGATACTCAATGGTAGGGGCTGTAATAGATGCCCCCCAGTTTCCTGATTTGAAGTTCCATGTTTGTCAAATATGACTACACAAATGAGACTAATTTAAACGAAATAACCTGTTGTGTTAGTAGAAGTTATTTGAGTTTCTCTGGAAACCTCCTCTGGCCAGCTTAAGCAAAAATGGGGAATTATTGGAAGGAAGCTGAAGTATTGCATGAAATTGCACAGAATCAAAGGAAGAGCTGAGCAAGCAAAATGGCAGTGGGAAGGAACCAGGGTGGTCTGGGGACAGCAGCGACTCTCGGATCTCCAGCCGCCGATGCTGTCTCAGCTCAGCCCACTCACAGCTCTGTCTGATCCAGATGTGAGAGTGCGTAGCTGTTTCCTTCCACGGAGGCCTCCCCTTGAGCATGATCTGCTCACACAGGCCTTGCTGACCAACCATCCCATCCCTCCCTCTCCTGGTACCCTGCTTTTTCTTCATTGCACTTACCACCGCCTAGACGTCTTATATTTACTTCTTTACCTGGGGAGATTTTAAAATACTTATGCCCAGGCCTAACCCCCAGAGATTCTGATATAACTGGTCTGGGGTAGAGCCGTAGCACATGTATTTTTCTTAAAAGCCCCCAGGTTGTTCTAATGTGCAGCCAAGGTTAAGAATCATGGCCTTATACGTTGATAGAACAAATACAGAACGTAGTGCTATATCCAGTGCAGCTGAAAATATTTAAAAGAATTAAGAAATGACAAATCTAGAAAGAATTATTAAGGAATAATAAGGCATTTGTAGGTAACCACACATAAGTGACACTGACAAGAGCCGACCTGGATTGCATGCTTGCTGGGTGCTGAGAGTATTATTATCTCCATCAATCCTTACAGTAGCCCTGTGGGGTAGGTGGCACTATCCTCATTTTCCAAATGAGTCAACTGAGGCTGGGAAGTTCAGTAACTTCCCAAGGTCGACCGGTAGCTTGAGTTTCAAACTCAGCCTGTGGCCACAGTTCTCTGACAAACACAACCATAGGCGAGTGTGTGGAGACTCTGAGCAACTCGCACAGGTTCCCTCGTTGGGGTACGCAGGCTGTGGCAAGGATTCTCCACCTGTCTAGAGGTTAAAACCAGCAGAGGTGGCTTCAACGGCAAAGGAAGACATTAGGAAGACATCTCTGGCTGGCAGGGCTGTTGAATGTTGGGTATGTTACCAAGGAAGAACATATTTTTAGCAAAAGTGATAGGCGAGAAAGAGGATCTCAGTGATTGCAAGGAAAGCAGAACTGGCTGGGCATTCAAGGCTAGTTAGCGGAAATGTGAAGGATGTGAGTGTGTGAGAGTGTGAACCTAAAAGGAGTTTAGTTGAAAGAGGAGAAAGAAATAGAGGAGGGGGAAATGACATTTTGATATTTGTCTTTTTAGGAAATTGAGATATAATTTAGTGTTTTCACTTTCACGGTTTTGGTGAGAAGAGTGGGAAACTTAAATATGGATGATCTGTTAATATAGTACTTTTCGTAAAAATAATGGAATCGAATAGGCTTCACTGCAGAGACTGGAAAGCCTCCCTCTGTCAGGGTCGTTCAGAAATGGACTGACTAAACCCAGAGGGGTGGACGACAGGCCTCTGTGGATTCTTGAAGAAAGAATCTGTAATCCTTTTGGGTTTAACCATTAGGCAAATTTAGCTTCCTGGTTTCAGAAAGAGAAAACACACCCACAAAAAGAAAAACCCAGGCCCGTGGGAACAACTAACTTCCTCCTCCTGGGCTGCTTGAACCCTAATGGCCTGTCGTGAGTCCTTTCCTGCTCAGCGTGAGGCTGGCCCGGGAGGCGTCCAAGAGGCAAAGAGGCAGTGATGGGGGAGAGAACCCGCCCGTCTGGATAAGAGCTGAGTCCACGCCGGCTGAGTGTGAGGCCTGGAACGTGGCTCTTCCGGCAGAGAAGCTGGTGAGGGGCAGCTCTGCCATTCAGCGTACGCCTGGGAAAACGAAGGACCTGGCTGACTGTCCTGTGTCCTCGCTCTGTGCTCCGTTGTCTCCTTTGTCCTTCAATTTAGCATGCCTTGAGGCCAAAAAATAGAATTCTTCATTTTTTACTCGCTTGGTGACAAAATCAGAGAAAAAGCTCAAAGCCAATTGAAAAAGAAGTATCTGCAAATACAGAACTAATTTTCCTGCCAAATGTGTGAGTGTGGCCCGTCAATACAGTAAAATGATTTCACAGATTAATTGTGGGCAGCCCAGCGTGGGTTGGGGAAAGTCTGAAATCTGGACCACTTAAATGTCAGGAAAGTGGATGGAGGGCTAGGATCAGGGTAGAGAGGGGCGGGGGGAGGTCATGAGAAATTATCTGCAGAGCTGTGAGAATCGGACTGCTTTAGTCGTTAGTGAAATTCACACGCATAAAGGCTCCTTAGCAATTTTTATTTAACAATTTTGGTTGTGCAAGAGGTCACATGAGCCTTTCTTCACTTAAGTATAATAATATCACTATAATCTGGCTCTCCTTGTTTTGGGGGATAAGCAGGGACAATGGGAAGTTACTCGTTGTTCACTTGTTTTGGGTAAAGCATTTAACATATGCTGTTTCATTTAATCCTCACAGTAACCATTGAGAAAAGGAGTATTATCTACATTTTACAGATGAGTAAAACGAAGTTTGATTGAGTAACTTGCTGATGTTTATATGGCTATTAATAAATAGAGGAACCAGGTTGGACCCAAATTTCCTCATCTTAAAGCCCTTTGCTACTTCATTTTGGGAAAATTATTTTTTTAAAGCAGACATTTTCAGCCCAAATTCTTTGAATGATCACAGATTCTCAGTTAATAGGGGCATTTTGGTTGTTGTCATGATCTAGATATGTCTGAAACTAAAACAATTTTTTGGGAACTAACATTTTTTGATCATCTATTATACACCAGATAGATTGTGGCTAGTAAAAATAATAGGTTCTACTTATAGAATTGCTTGTGACTGCAAAAGATAGTCCGTGGGATTTCTAAGTTCAACTTTAATTCAACAAATGGTGTTTTGTTGCTGGCTTTGTAGCTGGGTACTGGTACTGTGTATGTTTTGGTGGCGGAGGCAGAGTGGTCCACAAAGAGGCAGAAAAGATAGTATCTGCCCTCAGAGTTTCCAGTCTAGTTGAGGAGAGAGCCGGACACACATTGCCAGATAGACAATTCAAGAGTTACATAATAACATAAAATAGCATTGTAAGAGATGTCCTGGGGCTTGTGACTAAGTTCCAAATTGATTATGGAGAGAAGAAATCAGAGGGAGAGAAGGATGAAGGAGGTAGGCAAGATTGGGTTTGGATTAGGCTTTGGAGGATAGGTAGGATGTGCCTAAACGGTTAAGAGGCAAGATGCAAAGGATGATGCTGCCGTGTCAATAAATACAAGTGTCTGTGGCTGGAGTCCTGTGATTGGAGCAACACAGGTGATGGCAAGGTGGATTGGCGCCAGGCTGTGAGGGGCTGTGAGGGGCAAGTTGAATATTTGGGATTTTATCCTATTGGCAAGTACTGGTTTTGATAGCAGTATTAGAGGTGATGGTGTAATAGTAAAAATAACATCTAACATTTATTGAGCATTTATTCTACTGGGTACTCTATTCTACAGATATTTATAGAGCATTTACAAGTGCCTGTTGTCTGCACTGGCAATATGACTGTGTACAGAACTGACAAAATCCCTGCTCTCGTGGGCTCACATTCACGTGAGCAGAGATGGACAGATGGTAAAATAGATCTGTCATCTACATTCTTGTAATACTGCTGTGGGGAAACGTAAATAGAGAAGTGGGCAGGAAGGGGATGGATGAGAGGACATCACAATTTTAAAGCTTGGTTCTGTGTATGTGTATGTATTAACTCATTTAATCAGGTCCATAATAGAAGGCAGTTTGAAGAATTTTGACTATGAAGTGACATGATGAAAATATAATTCACAATGTTGAGCAAAGAGTAGGGGAGAGACTGATGCCGTAGGGAGTAGCAGGAGGCAGCTACAGCAATCCAGAATAGTTACACCTTTGAGTAGTTGATGTCATGGAGGGTGTGGTAGAGAAAAAAGACTCATGCAGGGAAAATGCGTCAGAAGACACTATTTATCTGGTCCATGCCTTTTGCTAAGCCTAGAAACCAAGCACAATTATATTGTGAAACTGACAGGGCTTGATGGAAAGTTGATTCTCATGAATAAAATGTGACACGGAGGTTGCAAAGACGATGGAGGTTTTGAGCCTGGGTGACTGGGATGGTGAGAAAAAGGAGAACTTTTCACTAAGAAAAATGGAACTACAATAGAATATCTGTCATGCTGTTTAAATGATTTAACATTTTCTGAAACAAACTGGGGGCATCCTCACAGTATTAATACTTGCTGAGCATCAGCTGTTTCTCCTCACAGCAGTGCTGGCAGTGTGAAAGGTAGATGGGGTGGGTTCCTAGTGCCAGGAGACCTTGTCTCCTCCCCATGGGGATGCCTGGCTGGTGACCCCACCCGCTGCAGTCTTTCTGCCTCACTGCTCAAGCTGACAGCACCCATGTGCCCTGTCCTAACCCGCTATCTGTTGCTGTTCACTTTTTAAAACTACAGGCTCTCTGGTTCCCAAACATTCTTGGTTCACAGCACCCTGAGTGTCTTGGTAATTTTCTCATGGCAATCCTAGAGCAGAGGAAACACTGAAGAGTTCCATTTATTAGATAGTTAGGTCCAAACAACTTAATACGTGTCTGTCATAGCAACTTAGTACCATTTGAAAAAATAATACACATATATTGAAAACAAAAAAGTAATATTTCTATGTTATTCTTAAATGAACATGATTATGCACTAATGCGACGTGTATACCTGTGCAACACAGCTTCTCAACTCTTGAAATCATATTTGGACACCACCATCCTCACTTCCTGTTCCATGTTTATTTTCATGTGATACTTGCTTTTTATCACAGCAACCACAGAAAACCCAGTTTTGCACAGATAGGAGGTTGTTGAAAGGAATACAACACAATCTAATGTTGAAACTGAACTACCTTGAGCTAATAGTTCTCATGGTGTCCAATAGATGTCATTGTGTTTCCCTTTAAAATCTGAAATATCCCCAGGTGCCCCATGAGTTTGCTGTGGCGCCCTGGGGTGCCTCAACACACCGTTTGGGAATCGTGGTACAGACTTGTTCTCTACCATCTTTTTCTTGTCTTCACTCTTATGACAGTCCTTGGCCATACCCATTTTAAGAGAGTAACTTTGGACGCAGCCATGGCCTCCAGTTTCCTCTTTTTCACTTTCAAACTCCTGGCGTGAGTGTAAAGTGACTCTCTCCAGTCCACTGCTGGTATCTTACGCTACACTTGATAAGTC